>NC_056737.1:184473608-184566024 GCF_019279795.1 Protopterus annectens | reverse complement strand
AGCACATGCAGAGTCATGCTGTGAAGTCTGTCTGACGTTAGGAAGGCCCTGGCCTAGAGGGCATCTATCCTGGCCCCTATGAAGTCTAACACTTGAACAGGCTGGAGGAAAGATTTCTTGACATTTATTGTTATCCCCAACCAGGGTGACATCTGGAGGAAGAAATCCCTGGCTAGAGAAAGTAGATGCCTGGTGGGGGCGCTGAGGAGCCAGTCATCTAGGTACGGGAAGACCTGTATGCCCTGGAGCCTCAGGTGGGCCGCTACAACTGCCATGACCTTGGTGAACACCCTGGGGGCTGTGGTGAGACCGAAGGGTAGGACCCTGAACTGGTAATGACTGGCCCCTAGCTGAAAGCGGAGAAACCTCCTGGACCGTCTTTCCATAAGACTATGGTAGTATGCATCCTTGAGGTCTATGGAGCACATCCAGTCCTCCTCCTGTAAGAGGGGCAGGATGGATTGAATCGTGACCATCTGGAATTTCTCCTTGGCAACGAAAAGGTTCATTGCTGACAGGTCGAGAATCGGCCTTAAGTCCCTCCGTCTTTTTTGGCACCAGAAAGAACCTGGAGTAGATGCCTGATCCGGACTGGTCTGGGGGCACATGGCTCTTTTTTCTAACATCTTTTTTATTTCCAAAGCTGCGGCCTCCCTTTGAGTGGGTGGGACATCTGGGAGGCGTCTTGAGTAAGGGGGCTTATTGATGAAGGGGACTGAATAGCCTCTGGATATTATCTGAAGCACCCAGCGATCTGTCATGATGGACTCCAATTGAGCCAGGTGCCTCGAAAAACCCCCCCCGACTGCCTCCAGAGAGGATCAGTTGGGCAACCCCTCAGGGCTGCTGCGCGGGTCAGTCGGAAAAGTGTTCCTGTGACCCAAAGTTCTTCTGTCTCCCTCTGCCTCTGGGCCGGAGTCCACCTTGTCCCCCTCTGCCTGTGGGGGAGAAGGAGTACTGAGTGTTCCTGCCTGAGATTTCCGGAACCACATCTTCTGCCCTCGCTGGTTCCTAGAGAAAAACCTTTGAGGGGTAGAGAAGCGTATTCTGATGGCTGACAGCATTTTCCTGTCTTTCTCGCTCTGGACCAGCATCTCGCAGACGGTCTTCCCGAAGAGGTCGACCCGTCAAAGGGTGCATTCGCGAAGGATGCCTCGAAGGGTTCATAGAAATCTCAAAGTCAAAGCCAGGCATGGCATAGGAAAGTAGCCGCATAGAAGTATTGGACACTGACTTGAGAGTGGCCATACGAGCCGGGAAAGTCTGTTTATCCTCGGCCTACATGGACTCTGGGGGAGACTCAGCGTACTCTTTGACGAGGTTCCGCTGCAGTCTGATTACATGGGCCAAGTAATTCAGCACCTTTATAAAAAAGGTAGCTGAAGCAAAAGTCCGTTTTCCAATGCGGTCCATTGCCCAAGACACCTTGTCAGGGGGATGGACTGAAAAACTTTCCTGGGAGAGTTCCTTTTTGTTGGCCGCCACCACCATGGCATCAACCGGGGAACCCTTGGTCCATGAAGCTCTGTCTGCAGGGGGACTAAGAACCTTATTGGGCCTTCTAGGTACTGGTTCTACAGTGTCCGGCTCCTTCCACGCCCTGGTGGTAATCAGGTCGACCAGGGGGTCGGTTGGGGGGGACACCCAAGAGGTAGATGGGCCTGTGTCGAATGCCTCCAGGAATACAGACTCATCCAAGGAGGGTTTTTGGGTGGACCACCTCCCCTTTGGTGGAGTATTTCCATAATATCTTCAAAGGAGACATCGTCGGAGGGGTGATTTGGGGGGACCCTCTTCTTCCTCCAAATCGGTATCCTAGGTGAGGGACTCGAGGGACTCCAAGTGCCTCCTTTTGCACAGGCGTTTGTAAGGGAGCTCCTTGGGGGGACTGTCTGAGGTGGGCTCACCCACGGATTCATGTTCCTCCAAGGGAACTGGCTGGGGTGTCAATGACACAGGTTGTCCCTGGGGGGACTGGATGATGCAGGACAAACTGAGTTGTGAGGGAGCGGGGGCAGACCCTGAGGAAAGAGTAAGGGATCTCGATCCTTCAGAGAGAACCCTCTCCACCACGTCGAATGCTGAAGGGGAACCGGCCTCTACAAGACAGGTGGCCGAGGCCCTCGGATCCGACGAGGGGATCGGAGCCGAAGCAATCGACCCGAGAGGATGGTGTGCTCCAACCGCAAAGGAGGCGAAGACGCACACAGCCCCCAGATCTGCCGCCTAGTTCTCGGCTCCAAGAGCTCGAATCCGAAAGCGGATTCCATAAGCTCGAGGGCATGGCCGGCATTGAGGTAGTAATAACCATCGGCGTCAACCCCCTTGTTCGGGGGTTCCTCGGATCCGAAGACTCCGAAATCCGGTGGTGGATTGGGAGGCAGCAACACTCCCATCTGCAGCTGAGTTTGCAAGAATCGATGTATCATCTGGTCCATATCTGCCTCCGAAGTGCTTCGAGTAGACCTGGAGGAAGCCCCCAAAGCTGGCCAGGAGGGCTGACGAGACGATGACCTCGAGGCTGGTCAGGTCTCCTCCTCCGGCTCCAGGGAGAAATGTGGCGAACGGAGCCATGGGGAGGAAGGCTTGTACACTCTTAGTGGAGAAGAGACCACCTTCGCGGGAGGTGCCGAGGGGTCCAATTCAGCCTGCCGCTTGCGGCTTCTTTCTCTCTCTCCCTTTTTTTTATCTTTCTTGGCCTCTCGTTCTCCCTGAGACAAAGTGGGAGGGGGAGTCCCAGACAGGGGAAGAGGGCCAATCGGCTGGGCAGCCGCAGCTGTCGCTACCGAGAGGGAAGGAAAAGAAGCTGATTCCGTGGGTAGAAGACCCGCCAGAATCAGCTTGTTCCTCCTATCCCTTAAGGCTCGAAGGTTAAAGGCCGCACAAATCTGGCAGCCCGAAGAAAGGTGCGTAACCCCAAAGCAAATCACATACTGAGTGTGATCATCCACTGGTGACAGCTTATGGCCGCACTCAGAGCATTTGGAAAAGGTCACTTTGTGACTTTCAGCCATATCAGAGACACACACACAGCCACACACGGTGCACCTGAAAGAGGGAAAAATAGGGGCCTACAAAGGGATGAGAAACTACCAAAGGTAAAGGGGAAATAAAGGCTAGGTAGAAAGAACATCCGTTGAAAGGTATTAGAATACACTTACACACCAAGTAAAGAAGACTAAAAGAGAAGTTTGAAGTAAAATATATCGAAACTTGCCTGTAGCTCTAAGAATCCCGTGCTTGGCAAAGCCGTGGAAAACGAGATCTGAGGATTGGAAGGAGGTTGGAGTGTAGTATGGGTAAGGGGGAGGAGGTTGGAGCTCAGATCTTTTTGCTTGGTATGCTGCCGGCTCGGATCCGTGTCGGATCTGAAACCCACAGGTTGCTAATCAAATGAAGTTAACTTCTTCAGATGACACAGTTCACAGCACGTACACTCTGATCTACATCTTCCCTCTTTGAGAAAATAGAACATGCAAAGTTATGCATCTATTTGGCATACAGATATCACAGACATTTCTTTATCATACATTTATACAAGACTAGGTACATATATAAGTCCATCTTGCTGCATATTTCAGACTGTGCCTGGATAGTTATCCATATTGTGTGACATAAAACTGGGAATTGGGCTTAGCAGCTGGAGCTGTCTCTGCAAAATGTTCGATCTTGAAAGTATTTGGAACATCTTTAGGAATGGAATCAGAAGCTGGAACACACTCTCGGTTGGGAACAACGTTTGGTTTACTCTGAGATCTAGAGTCTGTATCACAGGAGCAATGCTGCTATAATGATTCTGGCACAGGAAGAAGATGTATGCGATTTCTCCTGTAAACCACACCCTCAGATTCTACAAGGCTGGATCTTGGCTCAGCACATATACTTGTAACTTGATCAATCCAGTCGAAACCTTTCGCTGTTTGTATTTTCACTGTTTCTCCTTCCCTCAACGGAAGAAGAAATCTGCTTGACTTATCATAACTGGACCTATGGATAGAACGCTTCTTGAATAACTGAGCCTTGATGGTTTTATTGTTCTTGGCTTTAGGCCTCAATAAACTGGAACTAATAGGAAGAGTAGTTCTGGTTTGCCTGGAAATAAGTCTTTGAGAAGGTGATCCAAGAATATCGTCACGGGGTATGTTTCTGAGATTAAGCAAATTTAAAAAGACATCAGTATTGTCACGCTTTGACCTTTCAAGTAATTGCTTTGCACTCTGCACTGCACGTTCAGCTAGACTATTTGACTGTGGATATTCAGGACTGCTAGTAACATGTACAAAGACCCATTCCTTTGCAAATTTCTGAAACAACTGACTAGTATTGAGTACCATTGTCAGAAATAACTGTGCGGATTACCATGGACTGTGAAATTACAACTTAGTAATAACAGCAGTGGATGTTGGGTTAGGTATCAGATCAATCTCAAACCAATTCGAATAAGAGTCTACCAATACTAAGTAGTGTTGACTGTTCCAATCGAAGATGTCAGTGGCTACTGTTGACCAAGGTAGTTCAGGAACTGGACCTAGATGAAGTGGTTCTCTCTGCAAATGCGGTCTAGTACTATTGCATACTGCACAAGAAGAAAGTACTTTATCAATGACTTTCAGTAATGAAGGCCAAAATACTAATTCCATCGCTTGCCTCTTAGTGGATGCAGATCCTGGGTAACCACAATGCAAAATCTGGATATATTCATGTTGTAAGGAAGCAGGAACAGCAATTTTAGGACCTTTGAAAATAATGCCATCTTCCACCAACATTTCATCTCTGTAAGGAAAATAGGTTTGCACTTCAGGTGGTACACTAGATTGCTTTGATGGCCATCCAACAGTAATGTAGTAATTGAGCTTCTGCTAAACTGAATCAGTCTGTGTGTGATCTCTTAACTCATCAAGCCTAGTGGTAGAAAAATTATACACTGCCATCACGTCAAAGTCAAAATTCTCTGTGTCAAGCTGTTCAGTTGTATTTCTGGGCGATCTGGATAAGGTATCACCCAGATACAGCAATTTGCCTTTTGTATATTCCATTTTGAAGCTGTACTTTTGCAATTTGAGCATCATTCTTTGCAATTTCACTGGAGCTGAATGCATAGGCTTCTTTAGAAAAGTAACTAAAGGTTGGTAGTCAGTTTCAATCTGAATAGCTCAACCATAAACATAATCATGAAGCTTGGAACATGCAAACACTACTGCCAAAAGTTCTTTCTCAATTTGTGCATATTGCATCTCAGTTTGGGTACGTGTTCTAGATACATAAGCTACTGTTCTGCCCTCTTGAAGTATAACTGTGCCAAGACCATATTTTGAAACATCTCCGAAAGATTGACTGGTTTATTCACATCATAGTACCTTAATGTAGGTGGGGTGGCAATTTTCTTCTTAAGGTCTTCAAATGGCTTCTGGTGCTGGTCTAATCATGACCATGCAACATTTTTAAGCATCAGCTCTCTTAAAAATTCACTGAAGTCTGGTATAAACTTGCATAAATAGTTGACCATGCCTAGGAAACACTGAAGAGCTTGAACATTGTCTGGTGCTGACATCTCAAGAATAGCTGCTTGCTTTGTCGGGTCTGGTCTCAAGCCAGTACTGGTAAATAATGACCTATACATGTAACTTCTAGAAGTCTGAATTTGCACTTCAGAGGATTGAGCTTCAAGTTGTTTGCGTGCTCTCTCTAGAACCTTCTATAAGTTTCTGTCATGCTCTGCTTCACCAGTGCCTCCAACCAATAAATCATCTATGGCATTCGGTATTAGGGCTGAACCCCTTCAACTGTGTGCATTGGATGATATGATGTTTTCAATGCTTTATTCAAATCTCTTGGGTCAGTACATATTCTGATTTCATCTGAGCCTTTTTTGTGAGCTGCTGCTACAGATGACACCCATTTAGTTGGTTCTGTAACTGGACAAATTACACCTTCCCACACAATTTTATCTGGGTCTATATTAGGCTGTCGAATTATCAAAACAGCTAACGCTCTTACATCGACACGGAATAACCGAAACTACTAAATCTCGAACAACCAGAACAGCGTTTTTCCCAGGGAATAAAATCACTGGGCCATTGCCAGGACTCTACCATTTCCTCCATTGTAGTGTGATCTCAGAGTTGGTATACTTAAGTAGGGAGGGGTGGCAAAGCCCCCCACTTTTTTTTTTTGTCTGTTGATTTTTTTTTTTTGGCCCAGCGATTTTTATCCCTGGGAAAAAAATTGCTGTTCTAGCCGTTCGAGATTTAGTAGTTTTGGGTATTCAGTGTCGATTAAGAGCGTTCGCTCTTTTGACGTCGTGATATAGTCCCATTTTATCCAGCTGAGCCTTAACTTTATCCTGCATAGCTATCGGAACTCTTCCAGCTGGTCTGACTACTGGAGTAACCTCTGGGTTTAACTTCATGGAATATACAACTGGAACTTTGCCCAAATTGTCATCGAAAACATGAGCAAATTCTGAGAAAATGGCTTCAGAAAAATTAGAACTAGGAGATGCACTTATATGATGAACTTCTTTGGGAAAAGAAAGCAGATTCATTCTCAAACAATCTTTGAGACCCAATAAAGATTGTATTGGTTTTCAGACTACATAGAATAACAAGTTGTAGCAGTTCTTGGCCAAATAACATGAAAGCATCACTGAGCCTTTGGTTTGAATTTCTTCACCTCCATAAGCAATATGTTTAACACTACTGGTCACACTGAGTTGTTCATTCGTTCTCACCTTAGCAAATGTGTCTGCTGATATAACATTACACTTTGAACCAGTGTCCACTTTAAGCTCTGTGGATTTACCATTGATCCAGACAGTACAAAACATTTTGCTCTTTGCCAATAAATTCACTGCATCAACTCTTTCACCAACTACTGATACATGATACACATAGAAAGTTGACTGCTGCAGCTCTACTTGACTAACTTGCTTTTTTGTCTGACCTTTCTTTACAACTGTGTGAGGTTTACTTGATTTGCAAACTTTTTGGAAATAGTTCCATTTTTCACACCTGTGACATTGCTGACCGAATGCTAAGCATTTCTCTTTTTTAGACTCATGAGCTGCACCACAACTGCGACAGTTAACAATAAAGCTAGACTTGGGTTTTGCTGATTCGTGCTTGTACTGCACTGAGGAACATGCTCCTTTAACTGAACTAGTCTTAGAACTTGCTGGAAAACTATGTGGTTTTCTTGGTAAGTCAGCAGGGGTCGGGGCTGCCATGTGCTTAGGCCTACTTCTTTTTGCCATGTGTTGCATACTATCTACATCTGCTCTGGAGCCTGCTGAAACCATGCTCTTGTCACTTGCACGCGTACCTGTGTGTTTTTCTGTCACTTCATGGATTTGACAAATCTCTATGACTTTATTCAACATTAAATCACTGTCACGAAGCAAGATTTTTCTCACAGCAGCATTAATACCACAAATGAGTCTGTCCTTTTGTCTGTCCTTTAACTCATCTTTTAAGTCACCAAACCAACAAGTTTTAGCTTTGTTTCTCAGGTCAGTTATAGAAGCTGCAAAAGTTTGCCTCTCTAATGTAATATTTGTCTGGGGGTTACACATTTCTCTGAACTTACTCTTCAAACATGTGGAGTCTTCCCTTGATTCAGGCTGTGCAACAACATGAAAGTTTTCACCTTCGCCTTCATATACTGTTGGTGCATACACAAATGAACACTCTCTTTCTTTGGCCTCTGATCCAGTTAGGTTTAGCAAAATGAAAGCCCTGGTGCATGCATCTTTATCTGAATAAGCTGCTTGTTTAAAAATATTGCACTCTTGCTCAGATATTCACCAGTTCTCTCCAATATTCTGATCAAATGCAAGAGGTAAGGGCTTTTGAAATCTGTCTGCCATATTAACATATACCAGTGAAGGGTTTTGCAAATAAGCACGAATACATACATGTACACATATGCCAGAAATGGGTCTATATTACAACACTGAAAACGCATTCAAACTTAAAAGGCTGAAAACACAAAATATCGAAGCGGCTGTTAAGCAAATTCTTTTCCCTGGGAAAGAATTTGCTTGGCCGCTTTGGTACTTTGCCATTTTCAGCATTTTGCCATTTTCGGCATTGTAGTGCGGTCTTGGAGTTGGTATATTTAAGTAGGGGGGTGTGGGGGGAGAAGCCACCCATTTAATGTAATATTTGAAATAGATTTTTATTTATTTATTTTTTTTTGAACAGTGATTTGTTTCCCTTGGAAAAAATCGCTGTTCTGACACTTCGACATTGTAAGCTTTCGCATTCATTACCATTCGCTTTTTTAAGCATTCGGTGATTTAATATAGACCCCCCAGAAATTTATGCCAGTATTTGTAACTTTGCTCAACAGCACAACAAGCCTCTGTATTAATGAACTTTGCGAAATAAGTTTCTCTTGGACACTGCAATACTCTTGAAATTACTGTATTGCAAGAAATCACCTCTTATTGGTGTAAGAAACGTATCAAATAACAGCTCAAGGCAAGCCTCTGTGTTAACTGGACTTTTGAGAAAACTCTCTAGGGCACCGTAATACTCTTGAAATTATTGTATTGCAAAAGTAACATCATTTTAAGAAACATTTCTAACTGCACAATGTGAATGAACTGGGCAAGAGAAGCTCAGAGTCAATGAGATTTTGAAGTAATTGCACTTTGCAAATAAACTGCACACAGCACACTGAAATTTCCCCAAAATGGCGGTACCTTTCAAGGCAATTCTTTACAGTACAAGAAACACTCTGTAATAGCAGCACTTTGCAGACTGACACACCCAGCACAAGAAACTTCTCAAAATGGCTATACTTTGACTGCACTTCACGAAATAGTTGCACTTTGCACACAAACTCTTCGGAATACATACACAGTAATAAGCACATACTGTAAGCACTTTTACACACTTTGAGAAACTTTGAATAACTTTTGTTATGTCAAAATGGTTTCACTTCAGAATCTTGAAAGACTGAAATATCGAATTTCAGTAGATGGAGACTGAAGTGTCAAAACTGCACTTGCACGAAAGTGCAAAATCACAAATGAAATGCCAAATGCGGAAATGTTGAATCTGCAGATGTGGAGGCGTGTATGTACCATGGGATTACCTGTGTTCATGATATGCGGTGTGGTATGTGGATGTAGCTGGAGATTCAGGTAAGTGATGTTTTACTATGGGTTTTGGGTAGGGATTTTAGTGTGTTTGGAGTTTTGAGGTGTGGGTTAGGGTAGGTAGGTAAGGTTGTGAGTAAGTGTTGAGAGTGGTAGTATTTGTACATATGTGATGTGTGTTTGTGCAGGGGGAGTGTAGAATGTGTAGTGGTGGTTTTTGTGCGTTTGTGTTTTTAGAGCAACCTCGGATTTAGTACATATAATTAGCGAGGGTGTGGGGGGTGCCCCCCTGCTTATATGTAGGGTCTGGCGTGTTTGTTTTGTTGTGTTTGTGTGTGTGTTTTGTTTGTTTGTAGTGTAGGGAGGAAGGTGTATGTGTGCTTGTTTCTGAGTGGAATGTGTATGTGGGCAGTCACAATTTTGAATTTTGCGCTTTTGGGGTTTCGGGTTTTTTTCAGTTTTTGGCTTTACAGTCTCGAGATACTGAATTTTGATATTTCAGTATTTCAGGATTGTAAAGTGAAACCGCCAAAACATGCAGTCGCCTTGCTTTAATTTACACTTAATGTGCCCTTTTTGCCTTTATTATATTCATTATGCTCGTTTAATCTCGTTTCATGACCATTGTACTTTTCTTGTGCTCGTTTTACTCTAAACATGCCCATTTTTCCTTAAACATACTCGTTTTACTTTTCTGTTGTTTCATCAAATACCTTTACTTTATCTTAGTTAATAAACCTTTTGTGTCTCCTGCTTGTTTAATAATGCAGTTTGTGCCCTTGTAATGCCCTGTTTTGCCCTTTTTATAAAATAAGTAGTTCGTACGAATTCTCATTACCTTTGATTCTTTTCTGGCCCTTTTTCATGGTCATTTCTCTTAGTTTACCTTCACTGTCATCCCTGCAACTCATGGCTCCAAATATTATTCTCTGCAATCCCGGTTCTGACACCATGTCGCTCTCCTACTTTGGACACAATAGAAGAGTCTTCGTGGTTTCTGTTCAAGCAGCTTTATTTTATACACACCACGATAGAAGCTTACTGACTTTAACTTAAGTAACTTATACATAAACAAACTACTGCAACCATACATGCTCACTCCCTAGGTGCACTCTCAAAATGGCACTAGGAATAGCATATCCTTGGCATTTATATGCACATGCTCAGTCTTTCACATGCACTTACACTCTGATCTACAATTTCCCCCAAAAGCAGATGTTTTGCCTTTCAACTAGGAAACCCCCGTGATGCTGATTTTGAAAATAGAAGATTCCCATAAAGAACAAAGAACAAACTATTACCAACTGAACAAGAAAGGAAAATACACACCATCATGCATCTGCAACATCATTCTTCCTTTCCATTCTTATTGAAAGAGGAAGGGGTAAGACTGTTCTACAGGTGTGTGACCTAGGAGTAAAATTCTTGACAGCAGGTTCACCTACAGCTGGTGCTAAATTCTACACTTGGCCAAGATATCCTGATGTGTCACACCACAACATTGTTAAGGGATTTTCACTGGCTCTCAGTTACTCCCAAGTCAGTTATTAATAATAGTGTTCTTATGTAATCAGGCCCTACATGATCTAAGTACTGCTAATTTAAAAGAGTTGAAGGTTTTCCATTCCCTCAGACTGGCATTTGAGGAGATAACTGGCTGTTTTGAGGAACTGTTTGGAAACATGTTGCAGTTCACCTTCTGCATACCTTGCTCCAATCATCTAGAAATACGTTGTTTACATTTATTCAGGTGTGCAGCTCTGAGAGATTTGCCATTATGTCTCTGAAGTACCATATTTTTTGGAAAGTCTTTTTACAGGGTTCCTGTTAAAACTCCAATCCTCAGAACACAAAGACTGAAAATGCAAATATGGAGACCATATGCTACGTCTAAGGATGTGTACTTCAGTATCGCCCTCAATGTAAGGCAAGTAATCTTAGAATTAGTGTACATAAGAGATGGTAGAATGACACCCCAACAACATTCATAATTTGCTATATCCGTTTGACAGTCACAAATTATCTGTTGTAGTTAGCAGGCTGTCACTTATAGGTCTCACAGTTCTGGTAGACAGTCCTTTCTATACCCACTATGGAGTATGCAAATAATTAATGCTATCAGTCTTTGTCACAGATGTCATGATTTAGATAAGCCATTGTCAAGTAGGCCACAGACCTATAAACAGGAATATCACACTTGCAAACATGCTTTGTCTTTTTTTACATCGAGAAAGAAAAATTTGACATTAAAATACTGGATATCACCCAAGGCAGATCAAACTTAATCCTTTTTGTTCCTAGTTTGAATCGCCATAGGAACAGAGGCAAACCTGATGTGATTGCCTTTTCAAATAATATTTGACACCTTCAACTATCGCCTTACAGTAAACGAAGTCTTCAGCAATGACGTCTGCAATGTACTCAGAAAAAAAAAAAAAGACAACTCCATCTGTACTCAGTGGCATATCGCTTACTCAGAGGTGATCTCTGCCTGACTTACAAAGCCATGTCCAACTCAGAATTGATGGACATGCTCCACCTAAAGAAATCTAAGTCACTGCGAGCCACACGCTCTTGTGAGCTAAACCTTGCCACAACAATAAATAGAACATGCTGGAGGGATAGATTCCTGTCACAGAGACTCCCCATGCTTTGGAACAAAATTCCAAACTACATTAGGCAGAGCCCCTCACTAACACTCCAAGAGAAACCTTGACGAGTGGATGGGTAACAGAAACTACACCCCTGGGATCACTTCATTACCTCTGCCTGACAGAGGATCAGTTAATTAATCAATGGGGAGGTGAAAGCCGACACACTCTGGCTAGGCTTATAAATGCCCTTGGGCAGATAGCCTAGTACCTACTTATGAACCTATGACAAAATCCCAAAACTGGTAATACAAAGAGAAACTAAAGTAATTACAATATAAAATAAATAAAAAATGTTTTAGTAAGCATTTTGCTGCACAGGCAGATACTGACTCATAATATTGTCCGGAGTGTTACAAATCAGTTCTAAGCATAAATGAATAGCTGTTCAGGCCAATGCATTGCAATCTATCCTTCAAAGTGGTAGTGTAATTCAAGATCATACATGAATCAACAATGTTTTACTGTCTGTCCACTATAAAGAGTCTGCTTCAAAATTCAGGATTTGATAACTATGTTCTCCAGGAAATGTAAGAAGTTTTTGTACTTACCATAATGGCAGAGCTGTACGAATGGAGCCATCCTTAGTAACATCTAGGATCTGACACACAAACATTAGGACTGCTCAGCATTCCAAACTTCCCCAAGATGCTGCGCCCCTCCCCACTGCCCCAAAATGGAATACACTAGCTCCCTAGATACGGGCAGAAATACAGAGGCTTAAACACAGCCAAGAAACAACGGCAACAAACATAATGTAAGGGATGATGGAACTGGTTGTTAATGAGGAAGACTTCACTCTTACAGCTCTAATGTTAAGGCAAGTCTACATATTGTTATCTGATAGGAGTGGTGTTGTCCTCACTAACCACTAGGACAGGATAAGAGGTCCTAAGCCATAACACCATAAAGCATAGTGGCTCTAAAGGGTGAACTAGACCTAAAGGCCAAACCCAGTTTATACTGTCTCATCAAGGTGCTCAAAGTGGAACAAGTACTGGCTGCAGTTTCATTTGCTGCTCATTTCCTGAAGAAGGCAGATGAGGATGCCACAGCCCTGGCAGAGTCAGCCTTAGGTAGATCAAGTGATTGTTTTCCATGAAAAGTGCAACAGACATAGATGTACAGTGAAAGCCACCTAGAAACATAGCTTTCGAGACATCCTTACCCAAAGATGTGCCATGACAGAAAAAAATCAGCTGAGAGAGCTTCCTGAAAGACTTGGTCTCATCTAAATAAACATGCAACTGCCTAAAGAAAGCAAAATGACCAAGAAAATGTGTGTGCGTGGGGGGTGGACTTTTAGTTAGATTGTGAATTTTTAGTTGACTTTGCTGAAAATAAAGAAATAACTGATGTACCCGAAAATCCTGTTTCTGATACAAAAGTTAGACATGATCTCTATGAGGAGCAAAAAAATGAAATATTGAATGAAAATGAAACTGCAGTATATAATGAGGAAAGCACAGAGATGTAGTACAACGTGCAAACACAGAATATGCATGAAGTTGTAAACCAAGATGAAAGTGAGAAAAAGCAGGAGGAGCACATGGAATTGAGTGCTACTAATGGATATAGGGTAAGGACAAGAAAGTTTATTTTACAGCTGAAGAAAACTGCAAAAAAGGAAGTCATATGACTTAAACATCATTGGAATAAATATTAACAACACAAGGTGTAAAGTAAGAAATTGTGTCAAGAAAAAAATAAGCTACCATAATTTGTTTAAAATATGCTATGTTTTTAGATAAAGTACAAAATAACAGATGGAAAAGTTGTGGGGAAAGAAAACTATGCAGGGTTTAATTTAGTTGTGTTGAGGCATAGGAATATGTCAGACATAGGAAGAAACTGTATAGAATAATTGTGATATATGCCTATGCTAACAGTAGGTTATGACTGAGGAAATAAAAAAATACATTGCTACAATGGGCATAATTGTATTAAGTAATTAACAATAATCTGAGAAAAATAAGTACGAAAGATAAATCAGGATGTGAATAGGAGTAGGGAGGAGACGAAATATGGAAAATTATAGTTAGGTAAGTTAGCATTTGAAGTACAAAATGGAGGATATAATTTCGTCAAAGGGCTTAAAAAGAGGTATGGTGGGGGGAATAGAGCGTTGTATAGCTCTGACCATGGTGTACATTGCTTGAGGTAGGAGGAAATGAAGAATGGATTAGAAAAGCAAGGGTATAAAGAGGCTGGTGGGGGAAATTTTAACACAGAAGAGTTTAATAAGGTAGCAAGGAACTGGAAGTTTTGCAGAAGGACCACTATTCTATGAAGCATGTTTAGAAATTTGGTCTCTTTGGTGGATAATATACAAGGAGAAATATGAAAATAAGTACATGAGGATGGAAAGACATGTTTAGAACAAAAAAGAAGAGTATGTAAGTAGCATGAAGGATTATGAAGTAGTCTTACCTACACAGGAGAAAAAAACCTTAGGGAAGAAGAGGTGTCGGTACAATAAAGACTGGAGGAAAATAAATGGTATAGTAAAGAGGCAGAAATATATGTTGCAAGGGAGAAAAGAGAAGCAGTAACACCATGTTTAATATGAAACTCAAAGTAAAGGAAGGAATACAACATGTATGCCATGATAAGACAAATAAAAGAGGTTATAAACAAGAATGGATTATGAAAGATGTAGCTGAATATATCAGATAACTGTATGATAAATAATACAAAGAAAAAATGAAATTTGAAAATAAAGAAATTTAGTGAGGTATCAATAAGTAAGTCATATAAAAATGTAAGTAGAGGTGAACTGGAAGAGGTGTTTAAAAGTGGCAAATAGGAACAGATGGAGAGTGCACCAAAACCAGACGAAACATCCTTGGCAGGAGATCTCTTACTTAAGGAATACTGCAACAGTGATATGGAAGGACGTCTTGGGGTGACTGATATGAAGTCATACAGCTTATAGGTCATTTGTGAAAATATTACAGAACAGATTTGGAAAAATAGCAGGGGAGGTTCTTTATGAAGAAATCTATAGGGTGGACAGAAGATATCTAAGAGATATGCAGATTATGACAAAAGAGGTACCTGTATTGAGACAGTAGGGGATGAGTGTGTAAGGTAGTGATGTGGAAAAGGGATTCAGTAGTACAGAATATGACAGTTATGTTGGAAATTATTCAAGAGTATGGACTGGGGAAGGCAGACAACTTCTTTCATTTAATATATAATAATAAGTGGAATAAAGTAATTGTTAATGGATGAATTAATGAAAGGAGTGTGTATTTAGAGGGGTGTGAAGCAAAGCTGCCCCATGAGTAGAGTTTTTTTTGTTTTAATCTTAAAGCTTGGATGATAAAAAGGAAAATGAGAAATAAGATCAAAATTCCAGTATCTATGGCTTATGCTGATTTGGTCACAGTTGCTAAGAATAAAGTAAGGGAATGATTTATATAGTTGATAAAGTTAAACTACATTGGAATAATGTTTTGCAAAGATAAAAGCATTGGGGGAAAAATTAGGATATATTTCTCAGAGTGTGAGATAAGTATAATGGGGATTAAGTATGGGAAAACACAGACATGGAAGGAAAATGGAAAGTAGTATTACAAGAAATAAAGAGATCAGCAAATATATGGGGAGCATTCCAAATGCCATTTGTAAACAGTGTACCTGATAACATGCCGATAGATTGGGGAAACTGTGATACATAGGTAGGGCATATGCATTTTCATGCTGTCTAGAAAATGAACTACTGGAAATTGTTTTGGTGGTTTAAAGCTAAACACAATAAAAGAGAAATGCTCTACTGCACTAATAAAGAGTGAGGGACAGTTTTAAGGAATTCCTACTGTACATTTAGTTTCAGTTAATTTATACTGAATATTGTGTAAAATGGCAATAAGAAAGAAAGTACAATAAAAATATAACATGGTTAAGCACATGGAAAAGAATAAGGTTATATTAAAATAAGGTTAAAAGTATGGTGGAAAAAAAAAACAAAAAGGTTGAGCGATTAGGGTAGTGTGTGTATGTAGGTAAAAGTGGGAAAGCATGTTATGAGGTAATTATGGAAAGCATGAACTATGTAAAGCTATGGGTATAACAACATGTGAGTATTAAAAGGACATGGCATATTACGTTTAAACATGCAGAGAAGCAGCATTGACAATAAATTCCACCAATAAAATCCACAATAAAATGCAACCTTTTATAATTAATATACAAAGATCCCCTGGTACCTTGGTGCCAGAAGATTTTTATATATTTAATACAACAAAAGTTATGCCAGAGTTTCAGATATCACTGGTGGAATTTATTGATTTTGAATAATGTTATCCAGCCATTTGCTGCTAAGCAGAGTGGCACTTGGTATGCTCTAGTAAGAGTCCAGGCCAAACAAAATCATCTTAAAATAATAAACACATAAATTCTGAGGTTGACTAACCCTTTACAGTGTCAATCATTAAAACGATGGGTACCTGTGTCTCAGATTCCTGTACAGAAGATGAGTCTACTGTCAAGACAGCCCGGTGTGTGCATGCCTGGGGAAGGTGCAGCTCTCTCTGTGAAGTTTAGTTTAGTGTACCTGGTACACAGCAAAGTCCTCTTCTCTCAGGTACACCGGCAAACTGCTTACTGAGCAAGTATGTCTCATACTAGGAACAAACTCTCTGAAAGTTAGTGGCCTGTCATGGCAGACAGATGGGCTCTACCTGTACCTTTCATAGGTTCTATATATGAAACTCTGTGTAGGTGAGAGGTAAATGGTCTGACCTTAGAGGCAACTATTACAATTATGAGGCTGTAAATAGTAAAAAATAGCGAACTTGTCATTAGAAACTGGATGAACTTAGCAGGCAAATTTGACTATGAAGAATGGCATTATCTATCTATCCAGTGCAATGAAGATCAGCAATAAGGCCACTTACCGATGTTTTCTGTAGGCTTCTTTATGATCCACAGGTTATTATGGTCCTTATGAGTATACGCTGTGATCTACAATGACAGACAAACCCCGCAGAAAAGTGAATTTGCTTCTCTTAACAATACTAAGCAGGAACATGCTTAATAAGCAAATCATTCTGGTTGGCAAGTTCTGCTAACTCCTGAGTTCTACTTCAAAAAAATAAATGACATACATCTTATTTTAAAAAAAAAGTAACTTCTAGCTAGGACACACACTATCACACTAAAACAGCAAACCAAAGTGATGGCAGTTGTGACACCCCACCACTGGACCAGCAATTAAGGAGCCTCAATCCTCATCACCAGCACCAGTGGGGAAAGTACACTGAGAGGATTACAAGTTACACATACAGTATTCCAGATGCAGCTCTCCGCATTAAGTGCAATTTCCCTTTAGAGCACACAGAGACCACAGTCAGTCTGGGGCTGTTTACTCCCTCTTTCTCCAGATCCCAAAAAGACTCCCCACTGTCACAGCTACAGAGTAGACATCTCAGCTGAGTGGCCAAGCCAAGACCTCTACTCTTTGAGGTTTGATTTACCACACACAGACACACACACACACACACACACACACACACACACACACACACACACACACCTGGGAAAGGCTGTCACAGGTTGACAAGCTATGCCTCCTTTTGCCCAGATACTAAGGTAGTTATCACTGGCACCAGCCAACTCCTTATCAGCTACTTTAAGGACCTTAGCAAAGGGTGTCCAATCTTACTGTCTAACATTACTATTAATACAAATGGTAGTTTGACCAACAGCAGACTATTAGGAGTGGCCTACACAGTGTCACAAAATAAATATGCAATTACTCTCAAAACTTAAATATTTCCACACAGATCAGCCACAATGAAATGTTTAAATATATCTAATAATAAATAATAAAAGAACAATGCTATATATGTGTGTGTGTATATATATATATATATATATTTTTTTTTTCACACTGACAGAGTTCAGCATCACAGGAAGTACTTAAAACAACATGGTAGGACAGGTTCAAATAAAGAAAAATATATAAACTAAGCTTCACTATATTCCTGACTGAATCTAAGAAAATTAGTATACCCTAGTTAACTTACTTAAGAGCAAGGCAGATGTGGTGGAAGGATCTTCTAATTGTTGTCAGGTCAAAGACATAATACAAAATGCTCTCTCTCTCTCTAAGAGACCTCTCAAATTAATATCTCAAATATTACTGCTGGGATAGTTTGCAGAATTACATCATTTCTTGTCATCTGACTTTATCTCAGGTGAAACATCCACTGCTGGAAGCTATTTAGCATCTACCTGTGAAAATACATAGACTTCAGATCTTTGGCAGATGCTGGAAGTCATAAAACAATTGATTCCATCATGCATTCACAGGTAGTGATTAGTTCACTCCGAAGACAATATAGAAAGCATCTCAGCACAGAATCTATGTCTCCGACCTAGCCTATAAAGTCATTTAATTTCAGCTATTTTTTGAAGTTAACCTCCTGTATTCCAGTTTCCACTTTTAAAACATATACATTTAGAAAGGCACAATAGTGCATGTACATTTCTGTTCTCTTCCAGCAGGGCACACTGTGATTCCATTTTAAACCCAAACATTTTGCAGATACCCTTTTCAACACACACATCTGTACAAGCAGTTTGATATACACATGACATACAGTTCTAATACAGTTGTAACAAAAGCATCTTATATAAATCATGTTCATCACAAATGACATATAATTATTTACAAACTTCCAGATAGCTGTGTTAGCAGTATCACCTTTTGTGAAAGCAGTCACCAGAGCTGTAAAGACTGAACTGTTATATATGGCCATCTACATACAAGACTAGAAGCAGCATTACTACATGGTCATCTATGCAGAGAAATACAGTATCTACACTGGGCAATGAAAGAAACTTACACAGCAGGCTAATCTATCTTCATTTTGCTATCAGTAAGAGACATTCAGAACCTTCATGCTGGCTTATAGTAAAACTCTTCTTAGAAATTGAATCACAGTTACCTCTAGTTTTCCTACAGTGCTGCATATTTAACATTCATGTCATTCATTTTTAACTTAAATTTATTAAAGACCTCTACAACACAACACATCAGAGCTCCCTCTATGCTGACAGCTTCTCAGAAGTATGGAATAAGGGTTGTTCTGTTCTTAAAAGGCAGGGTTTCATAAAATTCCTGGGTGATGTCATGAAGCAGGGCTGTGCAGTGCTGATAGCTCAATGCAGGATACCAAAGAGGGCTACACAGGGATTAGATGCAGGCAATAAAGTTCCGGGTGGTTGATACAATATACCTTTCTGTACAAAAAGTAATGATGAGGTGCATTTTTTTAACAAAATCATTGCATATCACATTACCGAGAAAAGCCAAGCTGTCTTTGGTCTGCAGTAGCAGCTCAAGGTAAAAATTGCACACCAATGTGCACAAAAGGCTGCAAATGTAATGGAGGGACCAATCACCCACTAGTTTGGGAAAAAGGGGGGACAATCCATTTTCTTTCTCCTATCAGAAGGGTGATAGTAATGAGGTCCAATCATATCACTTTACTAAAAATTAGTTTGGTACCATTATGGTTAGTAATCAGATGTAAAGTGAGGTCATTTTCTTTTTGACAAACATCACCCTGTTTGTGAAAACAAGATTTTGCCATTTCATGCATTTAATCATTCTCCAGTTTCTTAAGTTGAAATTATTGACTGAATTACATATACAAACAGAGGCCCCTGTACAAGCAGCAAGAAAAGACTAAAATTATAAAGATCATTCTTGGTTACCTGTGAAATACGAGACTAGTTTTAGCCTTTTCCGTATGACTCATGACCTCTGTTCTGGTCTAAATGACTCCACAAGAAATGCACAACATGAAGTGAACCATATAAGCAGGAAACCTTTGAAGTGCAGCATACAGGCTAATTATTATCCTCTTTGGACCATAAGAACTGGATCATTAAAACTTAGTTAGTGTAAATGGTTAACAATTAAGACAAACGTATGGCTTATATTTTATTTTATTTATTTATTGACATTTGTTGACCGGGAAAGTCCACTGGGTCAGAAACCCATTTTCAGTGGAGGCCCAGAGAGAAAAGCTCCACAGTGAGCAAAGTAACATCAGATTATAGGAGATAGGTAAGTTATACAATTTTATTACACTATATAAAAAATATAGACAACAATCATCACATCATAGCAAACTTCTTCTTTTTTTTTTTTACAAATACTGTAGCACCTTCTATTTAACATAGAGGTGAAGGTAAAGACATTTTGTAGAAACAATAAATTAATATTTAATTCAATTTAAATACATTGCCTTAAGAACTGATATTTTTTTCACCAGGGAATGAGTCAAGGAGAAACTGTAGGTGGATTGGTCATTAGTGATTGGTTACAGCTTTGGATAGAGGGACTAATAAGGAAAAGGTTATGGAGGTCTGGTATTAAGGAAGCAAGGTCATATGGGGCTGTTAAGATAGTAGCTCTTTAGTGAGAATTTAAAAGCATTAAGGGAATTTAAAAGTAATAGATGTTGGTAGAGTATTCCATAATTTAGCTATGGAATAGGAGTATAGGTTTTGTCCTGCTCTTTTGTTTGGTTTTGATATGATCAGAAGTTGTTTATTTGTGGACTGCAGATGTCTTGAGGGGGTGTAGAGTTGAAGAGTTGACAGCAGAGCTGGGAATTTCTCTGGGTTATATACTAGTTTGTGAGCCCCAGAGTTAGTTGGGTGTAACTGAGGTATTGGGAGAATTCATACCAATTAAGCAGTTTGATAGCTTGGCAATGATATGTGCAGTGTTGCAAGCCTGAGGCAAATTTTGCAATTTTGTAGTAGCAGCACTATAGTTTATTAAAGAGGGAGGAGTGAAGGTTTGTGAAAATGGGAATACGTAAAAGAAAAAGGGAAAGACTTGACCAGCTTGATTTTTGTGGGTTCATCCATCTACTTTTGATGCCGGCAGAGTTTACCTAGTTTAAAGCGAGTTATTTTTATAGTGTTAAGAATGTGTTGCTCATAGGAGAGCTTACTGTCTATTGTTATACCAAGCAGTTTTGTAGAACGAACAATCTGAACTTCTGTTTTATCTTGGGAGTAAATTTTAAAGTCTTGTGGGGTTAGTTTGGTGGAAAAAATAAGTAATTTAGCTTTTTTTGGCATTTAGAAGTAACTGAGAGTCATTAAGCCAGGTTTCTATGGATTCAGTGGAGGAGATACTGCAGGAGTCCTTGGAGAAGAAACTCCAACTCCAAAGGGCAGACGAGCCTGAGAAGGGGTGGGGTTGCCTCTGGCCACCAAACGTTGATCCACCAAACTCACGACGTCCGCCTCGGAGAGGCTCCTAGAAGACGAACGGACAATCATGAAAGAGACTCTGGTTGTTGCAGAAAGGGACTGGGCAGCTGACCCACAAAGGGGTCTAAGGATGATGGATACTTTGTCCTGGGAGGAACCGGTTCTAGTGTTGGCACTGTGAGGGTGGGTAAAGCCTGCTGAGGCATTGTAAGAGAGGTTGGTACTCAAACCAAAACCAAAGATGCCGGTGCTGGTGCCGAGGAGTCTTCAACTTGTAGCTTTGGTACCTTAACTTTTGGTTCTGAGGTAGTTGGAACCGGAGTCTTATGTTTTTGGGCCACCGGTGCTGTGCCTGAAGCAGGCACCAAGTGGCTCTTCTTTTTGGAAGAGTCAGATTTAGAAGTGTCAGCCTTGGACAAAGCTTCACTGAACGAGGTTTTTAATAAGCCCTTTAGAATGAGCTTGTTTCGATGCTCGATCAAAGCCCGATGACAGAAGGCCTGGCAGATGTCACAATTTAAATCTAGATGGGGAGTTCTGAAACAATAAACACAAGAAAGATGCCCATCTAAATTGGGCATCTTTCTTCCACAGTCTTGGCACTGTTTGAACCCAGAAGTGCCTTTTTGTATTTCCGCCATTTTGCATTGACAAGAACACACAAACACACACACACAGTACAGATTGGAAAATCTGCCAGCTATGGTAGATAAGAATACTAAAATGGTAATTGGAAGAAACAGAAAAAGGGAGGTACCAATGATGGTACAGAGAAATACCCCAAGGAGCAAGAAAGGCAGACAGAGAAAAGTATTCAGACACTCACACAGTAACCAAAGTTATAAATAGTAATCAGAAAAAGAACAGTTCATCAATGTAATCAAAATAGGTAGTATTCCAATAGAGGCTGTCCAGATTGTAAACCATAAAGTTGCAAATTCAATCCACAGAAATTTGCTTTATAAATTTTTATTTTCTCACAAAATACAATAAAGTTGAAGGATTAAGCGCTTTCATCTCATGACCAGAGACTTCATCAGAATCAATACATAAAAGGCTTAAAACATTTAAATATACCTCTCCATTTAAAAAACACAGCTCATTGGTTGTGTATTTAACAAGATAATTGGCTAGTCACCAAAATTTAAAGCTCAAATTCCCAATATTTTAATCCTTGGAAAAAATGCACCTTAAATTACTACATATAATTGTACATGGATTACAACACATAAACAATATATTAAAAACAATTAAAATATATTAATAAATAGATACATATATTTTTGTGTACATTTAATATGCAATACATGTATGCACATACATACACATATTATAATAAAATTTAATTTAATATTCAATTAATAATGCATTTCTACCCTTTTTGGGTCTGCTACTTTCAGTTTGAGAACCAGGGTAATAGATGGTCATTAAGGCCAGGATAGTGAACCGCATCCAACCTAAGTTGCTAAATCAACTCATGAAACTCCAATTTTGTTTCTCAGTCACCTCCTCTCTCATTGTGCATTACTTCTTCTAGCACCCAAAACTTGAATTCCGCTTGATGACATGCTAATCTATGCCTATATAAGGCATTATATTCATTTTTCTTATTTACATCCCTCATATGTTCATATATGCGTTGCCTAAGGCATTGTTCTGTCTTGCCTATGTAGTATGCCCAGCATATTGTACAATAAGTCAGGTAAACTACCGTACCCTTTGTATAGCAGCTAGCATATTTCTGGGCTTTTAACAAATATTTAATACTAGGGATATATAATTATTTTTGCCAGCTATATGTGGACATTGTGTACACCTCCCACATTTAAATGCACCTATTCTAGTACTGGTTCCTATAGTTGTCTCTACCCTCTTCTGTTCATAAATTTCTTTAAGATTCTTGTTCCTCCTAAAGCTGATCCTCAGAGGTTTAGAGAAGCATTCAACTTTAGAGGGTGTTCTATTGAAAATATTCCAAACGGTGTTAATACATCTTTTGACCCATCCTATATTGTTATGGTAGGTCAATATCAAATATGGATTGGACTCCATACACTGTTCCTTGCCTTCCAAACAAATTATTAACAGAATTAAGAAATGAGATAATACGTGTAATGAAACCGGACAAAGGGGAGGGGTGGTCCTTATGGAGCATTGGGACTACATAGCTAGGATGTTGGAAATTCTTAATAACAATTTACATTATTCTGTGGTATCCAAAAATGAAGTGAATATTTCCTATAGAAGAATTGACCTCATGTTAGAGGACAATTTAATGCAGGGCCTTATAGATATGGAATTTTACCACTTTTTAAGGGTGCCTAACCCGATTATACCAGCTATCTTTGGATACATAAGATACATAAAGGGATTGAAAACCCACCCTTGAGGCCCATCGTTACAACCAGGGGTTCTAAAACACAACCCATGGCTATTTTTCTTGATACCAAAGTAAAAAAATTTCATACAAAATACCCTCACATTCTTATAGACTCCTGGGATTTCTTGAATAAAACTGGAAAACAGTATATTTTGTGAATTCTATATTTCTGACTATAGATGTCAGAGATTTGTTTTCAGTGATTCCCAATGAGACTGGAATGGATTGGTTTGAACAAATAATTTTAGAATTTGGTTTCCTAACAGCTGATGAATAGTGTTGGAAAATATGGAAACAGTCTTAAAATTTAATTATATATACTTCCAGGGAGATATTGACCATCAACTACATGGGGTGGCTATGGGTTCCTCATGTGCACCCATATATGCCAATATAGTTATGCTGTATTGGGAGAAACATTTTGTTTTTGGATCCCATTACTCAGATTATATTCGAGAATATTATAGATTTTTGGATGATATTCTTATAGTTTGGGGGGGGGGAGAAGACTTGATACCAGAATTTATGAATTATTTGAACCATACCACAAATTTTTTGGAGTTTACTTATAAAATTGATGTTGAGGAGGCCCATTATTTGGATGCTAAATAACAAAAGATAAACAGAATAAAACCTATAAGTCAAGCATATTCCGAAAGAAATGCTTCTCCATTTCATATTTACACTATGACAGTGACCATCTATCTTTTTTAAAAAACAATATTGTTAAAGGCCAGATGGTTCGTATTGCTCGGATGACATCTGATAGAGATGATTTTCTGAAAGAAATGGAATTTGTCCATCAGTTATTTAAGGAAAGAGGATATCCTGATAGGGTTATTGGTCCTATTAAAGACAGTATTATACAAGGTTGGGGTACAAGCCACTACTTAATAGTGAATGTATTTATAGACAGAGGGGAGAGAACATTAAAGAAGGCAAGGAACACTGTATGGAGTCCAATCCATATTTGATATTGACCTACCATAACAATATAGGATGGGTCAAAAATAGAAGTTATGTTCTTACCATAACGTTCCATGTTAGTTGTCTTCTTCTCGCCTTCTTCTTGCTGGATGGGTTCGGAGCCGACCTCGGCTCCGACTCGGCCACTCTAAAAGCTCGAGAGTTGGTTCCACCGGCTCGAGGCTCCCCTTATATCCCACAATGCTAGGCGAGAGTTACCTCAGATCTCGTTTGTAAGCTAACCCCAGCTTATAATAGTAACAGAATAACTCTAACAGAGTCCACCTCTAACAACAGGAAGAAAGAAGGGTGACCTACATCCTGATCCAGGAAATATGCACAACAGCATATGCCTAAGAAAGAGGTGGTAGAAAGAGAGGTCACAATCACAACTCCTCTAGGTCTGTCCAGGCCAGGGGAAGGAGGGTGGGCAAGAAGAAGGCGAAGAAGACAACTAACATGGAACGTTATGGTAAGAACATAACTTCTATATGTTAAGTTGTCTATCTCGCCTTCATTCTTGCTGGATGGGACAGCGTCCTAGCACTTTGTCCCGGGTGGCCTAACGGAACAGACTCCTGAGAACAGTGGAACCAAAGTTAGCTCTATGCCTAGAAGCTAAATCCAACTTATAATGAGAAATGAAAGTGTGAGGAGTAGCCCAAGTAGCGCTGCACAAATGGTGTCAATAGGCAGTCTGTCTTGGAAGGCTAAAGAAGTAGCCAAAGCTCTGGTGGAATGGGCCTTAGGTTTATTAGGCAGTTTTGGTGTCTAATTTCATATACAAGGGAAATCAAAGATGTTAGCCATCTGGATAATGATACCTTTGAAACTGAAAGTCCCTTTCTGCTTTCGCATAGGAGACAAACAGCTGATCAGATTTTCTGAATTGTTTTGTTCTATCCAAGTAGTACCTCAATTGACGATGAACATCCAGGCAGTGTAATTTTTGTTCAGACCTATTGGAATATTCTGGAAAAAGACAGGGAGGTCAATGCTTTGATTTAGATTTGACGTCGAGACCACCTTAGGCAAAAAGGACGGGTTAGTTCGTAAGGATACTCTGTCCTTATGAAACAATAGATAAGGAGGTCGACAGCTGAGTGCTTGAAGCTCTGAAACTCTTCTAGCTGAAGTAATAGCTACCAGAAAGAGAGTCTTCCATGATAGCAGTTTTAAAGAACAGGATGCTGCAGGTTCGAAAGGGGTAGAATCAAAGAAGTAAGAACTAAATTTAGGTCCCAAGGAGAAGGAGGATTTCTTATAGGAGGTCTGAGCAGAAAAACTCCTTTCAAAAATGCTTTGCAAAGCTTGTGGGACATTAAGGCAGATTCAGAAATACCCACATGAAAGTTAGAAATAGCTGCCAATTGAACTTTAAGAGTAGAGGGAGATGAACCTGCATGGAAGAGTTCAGCTAGAAAATCAAGGACTATTTGGATGGAAGCAGTGAAAGGATCTATGTCCCTTCCTTGAGCCCAATATGTGAAGCGTTTCCACTTACTCAAATAAATCTTCCGAGTGGAAGATTTATGGGAAGCTATCAATATATCTCGAACAGAGTGAGATAACTGAGGAAGCCTGGCTAAGGTTGGAACTGGAGGAACCAAGCAGTGAGGTTCAGAGAGGGGAGGGAGCGATGTAACTGACCCGACTGATGGATCAAAAGATCTGGAACTAGGTCCAGATGCCACGGTCGCTCCAATAGACATTGATGTAGAAAGGGGAACCACACCTGTCGAGGCCAGTACGGAGCAATGAGGATCAATGAGGCCTTCTGAGCGATAGCTTTCTGTATCACTTGAGAGATTAGTGGGAAGGGAGGAAATGCATACAGAAGTCCCCGGGGCCAAACTTGGACTAGAGCGTCTCTGCTGGGTTGGCCTGGTAAAGGGAATAGAGTGAAATATTCTCTGCACTTGCTGTTTTGGGGAGTAGCAAAAAGATCGCAGCAAGGCTGACCCCACTTGAGGAAAATTTCTCTCACAACAGAGTCTTTCAGAGACCACTCGTGAGGCATGAGGATAGCTCTGCTCAACTTGTCCGCAATTTGATTGGACTTCCCGGGGATGTGCGTTGCTATCAGAAAACGCTGAGAAGAAATCGCCCATTGCCACAATCCGAGTGCTTCTCGACACAGGGGGTATGACCTGATTCCGCCTTGTTTGTTGATGTACCACACTACAGACATATTGCCTGTCTGGATTGCAATCGTTCCCAAGGGAAGAGAGTCTTGAAGGGCTTGCAACGCTAAAAGCACTGCTCTCATCTCCAGAACATTTATGTGCAAGTGGTATTCGTTTGGTTGCCATGTGCCCTGGACCGTCCTGCCCTGATAATGCCCCCCCCACCCGATCAGGGAGGCATCCGTTGTCAGAGTAGCAACCGGAGGGGGTGGAACAAAGGGTCTTCCCAACAAGAGCTGAGGGGAAGACATCCACCACATGAGATGATTTTTGCACGCCTGCGTGATCATAATGGTGTGAGACATTGGAAGTTGCTGGTATGACCATTGAGTAAAGAGCATCCATTGAAGGATCCGCATGTGGAATCTGGCTAATGGAAGCAGAGGTATGGCCGCCATAATTCCCAACACTTTCAGAACTAACCTGGCTTTGATTCTGTTGTTGTTGAAAAGGAGTGAGACCAGTTTGTGAATGTCTGTTATTCTCTGATGTGTTAGTCTCAGACATGTCTACTGTGTCTAGATATGCGCCTATGAAAGTAATAGCACGACAAGGCGACAAAACAGACTTTTCGCAATTTATTGAAATGCCTAGCTTTTGACAAATGCGAAAAGTGTAATCCTGGCCATCAGAAGGAGATGCTTGGTGGGAGCTGTGAGGAGCCAGTCGTCCAAATATGGAAACACCTGGAATCCTTGTCGTCTCAGGTGAGAAGCTACCACTGCCATGCATTTGGTAAACACCGGGGCAGTGGTGAGACCAAAGGGCAGGGCCCTGAACTGAAAATGACTGGTTCCCAGCCTGAAGCGGAGGAATCTTCTGGAGCGTCTGTTCATTTTATGTGATAGTACGCATCCTGAAGGTCTATAGAGCACATCCAGTTCCCTTTTCCCAATAGGTGAAGGATGGACTGCAGCGTGACCATCCGAAATCTTGTTTTCTTGACTGATCTGTTCAAGACACTGAGATCCAAAATTGGTCTCCAGTCCCCTGTTTTCTTTGGAACTAAAAAGAACCTTGAGTAGATTCCGGATCCTTGCTGGTCTGCTGGAACTGGCTGAATTGCTCTTTTTGCAAGCAGTTTTGAAATCTCTAAAACCGCTAGATCCCTTTGAGCGGGTGGAACATCTGGAAGGGATTTTTTTGATTGATTTGGAAGGCGAAGAAAGGGGATAGAATAGCCTTCGGAAATGATGGACTGTACCCATTTGTCTTGAGTCAGGGATAGCCAGGCTTCTGGGTACAGTGACAATCTTCCCCGACTGCCTCCGAAGGTGAGCAGTCGGGCAACACCTCAGGGATGCTGAAAGGGCTTGTCAGAGAAGGTTTCCCGATTGCCCTGGTTCTGCGGACCCCCCCTGCCCCTAGGGCGACGTCTACCATTGTTATTCCCGCCTCTGCCTCTGGCGGGGAAACAACTCTGTGCGTCAGGCGAAGTCCCTTGAGATTGTTTACGGAACCACATCTTTCCACCTTTCTGGCCTTTGGGGTAAGGCCTAGAAGGAGTAGAAAAACGGACTCAGACGGCAGAAAGGGTCTTGCCATCAGTTTCGCACCTAGTCAAGGTTTCTTTCACTTGAGGACCAAAGAGAGATGATCCATCAAACGGGGAGTTAGTGAAAGATGTCTTGAAGGGGTCCGCAAAATTGCATAGCCGCATCCAGGCATGCCTACGTAAGGCCACACCTGTCCCTGCGGCTCTACTCGCTCCATCAGCCGCGTAAGAAAGAAGGCGCATGGAGGAGTTGGTTATGGAGTTAAGGGTAGCCAGCTGCGTGTTCATCTTATCTTGAAAACCCGCAGCTGTAGGGTCCTTTAACATTTCACTCGCTTCCTTGATCAAGTCCCTTTGAAGACGAGTAAAATGGCATAGGTAGTTCAGCGAACGCATGGTAAATGTCGCTGATGAGAACATCCGCTTGCCGTACCTGTCCATGGACCTAGATTCCTTGTTAGGTGGATGGACAGGTACTGAAGGATCAGCTAGCTCCTTCTTAGTGGCAGCAGCTACCACCATAGCATCCACAGAGACTCCTTTCGTCAAGAACTGTTTGTCTGCTGGTGCCGTTATAAACTTGGAGGGTCTCCTGGGAGTGGGGTCCACTGAATCAGGAGCCGTCCATGCCTTCTTAGCAACCACCTGCATGAGGGGGTCAAAGGGGAGACACCCAGGAGGTGGAAGGGCGAGAGCCAAACGCCTCAAGATACACAGATTCATCCTCCGAAGGGTTGAGGACTGGCCAATTTCCCCTCTGCTTCAGGATCTCTAGAATGTCTGCAAATGAGACATCTTCAGAAGGGGAACGGGGGGAACCCTCAGAATCATCTAAATCTGTGTCAGACGTGATGGACTCAGGTGAGTCAATGTGTTTCCTCTTACACTTCCTCTTCCGTGGGGCCTCTTCTGCCAAATCAGGAGAGGCCTCGGAAGAGGATGAAATCCCCACAGGGGGTTCCTGAGGAGCTGGCTCTCTGCGGTCCGGGATGAGGGAGTGAGTAGACTTGACCTGAGGCACCGTAGAGGGAGGGGCGGACGGAGCCGACTGTGGAGTAGAGCCAGGCTCTAACACACTCCGCATGACCTCGAATGCACCCCTGTCAGGCAAAGCCAGAGGTCCCCGCTCCGAGAAGCTAAGAACCCCCCTCGGCACCGACAGTGATGGCTCCGAGGCCGATGTCGGAGCCGAACTCACCAGCGCCGAAGCTCCAAGAGGAAGAGCGGGGTCGGACAAGGGTCCGATGCCACTCACCCCCTGGGAGCCGACGAGGGAAGTCCGGCGCCGAGATTCTTCCAAGGAAGAAATCGGAGCCGACGACGGAGCCGAAGACAATTGTATCGGCTCCGACGCTACCACAGTCTCGGTTCCGACGCGACCCGGCTCCGAGCTCAAGAGAGTCGAAGGAGGAATATATTGATGGACCGGGGCAGGCATCGACTGATGAGTCGGGCTCTGAAGCATCTGGGCCAGTGCCTCGGACTTAAGAAGTCGACTCACTACCCTCTGAAGGTCATGATCCGACAGCCTCGATGACCTAGAGGAGTGAGATCTTTGGCTCCGTTCAGACAGCAGGGGAGATCCTGGAGCCGAGTGAACGGAGCCAAGGGATGGTGACCTGGACCTCTTCCTAGTTGTCGGCTCCGAAGGTCTGGTCGGAGCCGACACGGAATTTAATACCTCGGCTCCAGCCGGAGCCGAGGAACCACAGAAACTGTGGACTGAGACTCATCGGCTCCAGCCGGAGCCAATGTAGGCAGAGGCTTAGAAACCTTAGGTCTCGGCTCAGTTGTCGGAGCCGAAGACCTAGATGCCTTAGAGGGCTTCCTGTAGATACAGAAAGGGAATCCTCTGGCTTGAGTAAGCCCTTAAAATTAATTTATTTTTCTTTCCTGCAGGACCCTGGGGCTGAAGCCATGGCACACAACACAGGAGTCCTGCAGGTGCAAAGGTCCCAGACAGTAGACACAAGAAGTGTGAGCGTCTGTCAGAGACATTTTCTGACAGCACGCATCACACTTCTTGAATCCGGAGACCTTTGCTTCTTTAGACATCTCAAAAGGTGTAATCACACACACAGTCACAAACACACTAATTACACCCTGTCTAGTTTAAATTATAATAAACCACTAACTAGGTTTTTAAAATAAGAAAAATAACACACACACTCCACTAGGGAAAGAAAAAAGGCCTGTAGGCCCAAGGGAAGAACTTAAAGTTCTTGAGGGAAAAAAAACAGGAATTTTTTTAAAAAGGGGATAAGAATTCCTCTAAACTAAGGGAAATAAGTAAAAATATTAAAAATAAAGGGGTTTAAATAGACTAATTTCACAAGAAAAGTCACTTACCAAGAACCGGTAGAAAACCAACACCTCGATAGCTGTAGCGGCAAACGAGATCTGAGGTAACTCTCGCCTAGCATTGTGGGATATAAGGGGAGCCTCGAGCCGGTGGAACCAACTCTCGAGCTTTTAGAGTGGCCGAGTCGGAGCCGAGGTCGGCTCCGAACCCATCCAGCAAGAATGAAGGCGAGATAGACAACTTAACATGATGTATTAACACCGTTTGGAATATTTTCAAGAGAACACCCTCTAAAGTTGAATGCTTCTCTAAACCTCTGTGGATCAGCTTTAGGAAGAACAAGAATCTTAAAGAAATTTATGAACAGAAGAGGGTAGAGACAACTATAGGAACCAGTAATAGAATAAGTATATTTAAATGTGGGAGGTGTACACAATGTCCACATATAGCTGGCAAAACATAATTATATATCCCTAGTATTAAATATTTGTTAAAAGCCCAGAAATATGCTAGCTGCTATATAAAGGAGGTAGTTTACCTGGCTTATTGTACAGTATGCTGGGCTTACTACATAGGTAAGTCAGAACGATGCCTTAGGCAACGCATATATGAACATATGAGGGATGTAAATAAAAAAAATGAATATAATGCCTTATACAGGCATAGATTAGCATGTCATCAAGCGGAATTCAAGTTTTGGGTGCTAGAAGAAGTAATGCCCAATGAGAGGGGAGGTGATTAAGAAACAAAACTGGAGTTTTGTGAGTTGATCTGGCAACTTAGGTTGGATGCGGTTCACTATCCTGGCCTTAATGACCATCTATTACCCCGGTTCTCAAACTGAAAGTAGCAGACCCAAAAAGGGTAAAAATGCATTATTAATTGAATATTAAATTTAATTTTATTTTAATATGTGTATGTCTGTGCATACATGTATTGCATATTAAATGTACACAAAAATATATGTATCTATTTATTAATATATTTTAATTGTTTTTAATATATTATGTGCTGTAATCCATGCACAATTATATGTAGTAATTTAAGGTGCATTTTTTCAAGGATTAAAATATTGGGAATTTGAGCTTTAAATTTTGGTGACTAGCCAATTATCTTGTTAAATACACAACCAATGAGCTGTGTTTTTAGATGGAGAGGTATATTTAAATGTTTTAAGCCCTTTATGTATTGATTCTGATGAAGTCTCTGGTCATGAGATGAAAGTGCTTAATCCTTCAACTTTGTTGTATTTTGTGAGAAAATAAAAATTTATGAAGTCAATTGCTGTGGATTGAATTTGCAACTTTATGGTTTACAATCTGGACAGCCTCTATTGGAATACTGCCTATTAAAGTTATAAATAGTATCAAACAGAAAAATATCTAACTATATACTTACAGAAAGTAATTTTTAAAGAACTTAGCTGAGAGCAACAGCTGACGCGTCTTGCTGACAGAGCGGCAAATGAGATCAGGTAACGAAGAGAGGGACACTGTGAGTAGAGTCTTAGCTCGAGAGTTGTTTTGGTTGGCGCGAGCTGTATAACGGCCGAGGGAGTTCTGAGGATCCAAACAGGAACCAATTCCTCAAGAATGCATGAAGACTGACAACATCAGATGCTGGGTTTCTATACATTCAAATGTTTTTGGGTTATTTTTAGGAGGTCTTGAAAGTTTTTGGAGTAGGATATGATTGTGGAGTTGTCCTCATATTGGACGAGTGTGGTTTGAGGGAAGAGTACGTGTAAAATGTTTCTGAAAATATTAACCTGCAGGGGGTCTGAGGATGGACCTTTATAATTTTAATTAGTACTAAAGCTAAGTTCAGTATTTATCTTTCCAGCATCACTCATTAGTTTCAATAAAACCTAGAAGAAAACATTCAAAATGTAAACTCATGTTGTCATGTCTGGCAAAGCAAATGTATTTTGTGAGTATGAGTGAGTGAGTGAGCATGTGAGTGAGTTGTGCGAGTGGCAAAGTCATTCTGAATTCTTAAACTAATCTCCATGCTCCCCAGTCTTCAGCTTTAACTCCCCCCACACCCACATACAAACAGGTGAAGCTCTACCTGTTCTTCCGATTAGGTGAATAACTCCGCTAGCATTTTCCTTCAAGGCCATCTTGGCTTGCTGAATAGTTTTTTCTTCCTTCTCTCTGGTCCTTCATAATCTTCCCACACAGCACCCACATTCCTCACCTGCTTTTCAGTTATAACTTGACTTTGCCTCCATATATAATCAAGTTGCCAATTTTCATATCCTACAACTTCTTTCCCATGATACATGACTTTAATCCTTTGCTCATTCTTTCTTTGTGGGAACTTCACATCTATTTTGCTGTCATCATTTTTACAGCTTTCCTACTGCACATCATAAAAGATCAACATACTTGGCTCTGTAGCCACAGTCCTGTGTCTCTCTGCTGCTTTTAAACCCCTTTTTCAAGACGCACACTGCTGCATAACCTGTACTGCCAAGTGTCCCTGCTACTTTTGTGAAAATTCCTTTTAAACTGTATCTGAACCTCTAATGAAGCCACTGCCGATCAGTAAGGTAACCCTATTATGCAGTGTTCTGTTCTTCTCTTGCAGGTGGCAGATAACAGTAAGTTAACACAGATAACTAGGTAGAAGTTACAAATTATACTGAGCTACTGCTAACAGTGCAGGCCATGCAGACATCAAGGGCATCGCTCTTAATTTCAAATAAAAGAAAGAAAAAGAAAACACAGAGCAGTACAATAAAGTACCACATACTAAAAATATCAATATTGACATGAGCAGTGTAGGTGCAATAACAGACTAAATCACACAGTTAGTACCATATTTAAACAAATATTCATAAATATTCATGTGAAACACGTACAACATTCTGTGACAGAAAGGCAAGGTCCTTCTGCATATCATGCTTGTGTTACAACATTTACTTGATTTAACAGAGCGCACAGCATTCAAAGTATACTCCAGAAAACTATGCTGATCTTCTTTATCATCTGGTGAAAACACCTTTTCATTCTACAACCTATACCAAATGACTTCTATGTTGAGTACACCTCCCTTCCATTTACCCAAGAGAAGACGCTCAGCTTTTAATGTGGATCAGGATTCAGTTAGGCCTATTCTGTGAAGGACATAAAAATGTGTTAATCGGAGGAGCAAGACAGAGGATAATAAAGAACTAGAACCTTACAGCAAAGGAAGTAGTAGGAGATAAAGCAATCACAACATGTAATAATGCAAGGGACAGAAGTAAAGGCATCCTGAGGGCCAGCAGCAAGGATGTAATATACACTGGAAAATCAAGTGTAGAAAGTTAACATACAGCCACATTGGACATATATCTGCATGTCAATAATGACTTCTAAATAAACTACAGCATCCATTACAGATACTTCTAGAAGACTGTGATGTAAAATAAGACTATCACACTGATTTTCAAAGCAGTAAGCTATCCCCCCATTAATAATATAGTTAAGTATTCAAAATGTTCAAGGAACATTAATCAGCTGGTCCTGTGATCTGGGCAGGGCTTAACTTTCCTACTAAATTCTACTGCGTTTCACAGAAGTGAACTGTGGCAAACTCGATACCCAGGACAGAAGAATCTTACAGCACCAGTATTTGCCTCTTCCTGGCTAGTTCAACAAAAATGGAAAAAGATGTGAAATAACCATCAGCTATATCAACTCCCTGTCATGTTCATCAGAGCACTCTTTTATGCCTTCCACAGCACCAAAACTGAAGAGATGTTCTTATCAGAGCACAGGGTTACCTGCTTAGAATACTAACTTCCAGGTACCCCCTATGATAAACATGATATGCTGATCATTGTTGAGTGCAGAGCATCAATTACGGTCAATCATGGACAGGCCAACTGCAGATCAGAATGTAAAGCAGTACAAAAGACTACGTATATGTTATACATTAAAGGTTTTCTTTAGAAATAAAGAAAATATAAACAATGAAAAACAAAACAAAAGCAAAACTCATTAACTGTCTGTTATCTGTTTTATCCCAATCAGAATCACAAGGGAGTTGGAATATATCCCATCACTCAGTGGTTGTGAAGAACAGAACTACTGCTGGATGAAACTCCAGTTGATCGCAGGATATATACACATGCTCCCATAACGCACTCAGAACTGCAGGGAATGTAGAGAAACACTAGTTCAACTAACAGCATATTTAACGGATGTGGGAGGAAAGCAAAGCACCAGTTAAACACCAACACAGAAACTGTAAGTACATGCAGGCTCTCCAAATGCTGCACCCAACGGAGAACTGAACCTGACTACCAAGAGCTGGTGAATAAGTTTTTGAAGCACTGTGCCCTTGTACCACCCAGAAATTAAATGTCATTCTAATACAAGCCAACTACTACAATAACGTAAATGTCACGCCACTATATCCATTTGGACTAGTATTATCTTTTTCAGTAGTACTCCTTCCAAACTACTAACTGATCACATGTTGCAACAAAAGTTTCCTGTGCTGCTGAATTTTCTAGAATTCATCACAGCAGACAAACACAAAGGAGGCCCACACTTCTCCACTGCAGAATTGCTGAGAATCATCTTTTGGTTCCCATTACCTAAACATCTACTTCTTTTAACCATCTGCCAAAGGAACCTTCTTCTCCAACTTCTACTTCCACCTGATCCCCAGTCATTGCACCTCATACTCTTGAAGAGAACCCCAAAGAAGAAGCATCACTCACCATCCAATAACTACAAATGACTGCTGCTCTTTACATCATGTGTTGCTACGCATTTCTACTGACTTTGTCTTGGATTACCATCTTATTGTGGTTACTCTTACCTTACCTGAGCACAGTTATGCTTTGCTTCCTAAAATACACCGGTTGATGTAACGAGACTCTACAAAACTGCACTCCACTTACCCACATTAGCAAGAGAGGATAACCAAATGGCCAGTGGTTTGCTGACACCATATAATCATTTTATGCACCTTGCTTTTACTACCTAAAGCCTATTACTGAATAAACTGTTTTATTTATTTATTTCATTTGTTTACCAGTAAAGTCTTAGTGGATAATAAATGACCCCTTTTCAGCAGAGGCCTGGGGAGAAAAGTTCCATCATTCTTACATATATAAAGTAACCAGGTTCATTTACATAGATTTGCTTAGAATAAATTTTACAATGAAGAACAGAAAAAACTAAAAAGAGAATGTTTAGTTTGTAATTATCATATTACAACAATAAACAGATGACATTACTCTGATTGTCTTATATAAGTAGAGAGCTGGATCAATGCAGAAGAAAATGTAGACCACTTAGGTATAAAATATCCAACAACTGTTGATGAATCAACTGAAAGATAAGTAGAAGTAAGATAGAAATAGATGGGAATTGTGCTTTACGCTTGTGAAGAAAAGATTCTTAAGTACTTGCATTTACTGATGTGAAAGAAATTCTTACAGCTCTTTATAAATGTTTAAGAAATGAATTTCAAGATTACTGTTACAGTTTAATTTACATTAACTAGGGTAAAGCTGAATATCTTACTGAATTAAATGTTTGTTGAACCAGTGCTGAAGCACCTGAATTACAATTACATGGATAAGCCTTATCAGGCTTGCAGTGAACTTGTTAGTAAGCTAATCTGTTCTCCTGAAATCCTACACGACAATCACTTTTTGATGACCTGTACAAACACCTGAATAAACTGCTCGTTGTACTTGATTCCCATATCAGAAGTAAGAGAACACTGACCTGAAGTTGCACTTCCATTCCACTTACACTTGTTACATAACTTGCACAATAAATGTAAGCCGTCTAGACTACAAACAATCTGCAGATGTGCCCATCTTACTCTTCATGGTCAAGTCTGTGTCCAGATGTATCCAGTGACTATCACCTGCATTTATACCTTGGCTTGCAAGCTGATAAAAAAAAAAATACTGATCCTTTATTTTTTAGATATAGTGAGTGGCTGTAACAATACCTCTTCTCCAGTTGTCAAGCACTTCTGACTGCATCCAACATAATTTTACTTTAAAACTATATGGTACTGAAGCACAACTCTGTCATACCAGCATAGGAACAAACAAGGAGTAGGGGGTACAAAATGAAAAAGCCATGTGCATTATTGGGTATGGTAGACAAACAGAGGAGAAAAAATCATTCACCGCATGCTAAATCCAATCATCCAACCACAACCCCCTTTTCTCCCAATTTTTGCACATGGGATTGGGGTGTCATTTCAACACTGACAACCTTCTAGAGCCAAGGTCTACACTGTCAGGTGGCTAGCCTGTGGTAGCTCTCCCACACCACACATTCACATGCACACACACACCTATGGCCAATTTAGAGTGTCCAGTCAACTTACTGCATGTCTTTGGAATGTGGGAGGAAACCAGAGCAGCAAGATGACACCCACTTGAACACAGACAGGATATGCAGACTCCGCAGAGAAGGGATCCCAGCTGAAAAATGATCTGTCTGTGCAAATTGCTGAAGTAAACAATCTAACAATTTTACCCATGGCACTGCTGTAATGATCCACTGTTACACAAAAATTGTTTTCAAGGGTACGCACAATGGTGCATTTTGTACATGCTGGCTATATCCATGTCTCACAGATCAGCTCGTAATCAGGAATCTTACAGCAGGCTTTGGAAATTGTATGCAATAAGTATCTGTCAAGAAGATTATAAACAGAATAAAAATGAAACCTCACAGAGGTTCAGTGCCAGAACAAAGGCCTAAAGGCAATGGCTCGGAAGGCCAAATGCTGAAGTACAGTGAGATACAACAGAGGCCTGACATTTGGGATCATAGTGAGGCAGTAATGTTTGCTGAAGTTGTGGAATGATGACCATGCGCCATGACCTAAAAAGGAAACACTCAAAGTAAGTGCCACAATAAGCTAAACCCCTGCAGGAGAGGCCCTTAATACCAGTGTTTTCTAAAGGGTCACCAACTGATGGCAAAACACAGTACAGTACAGTTTGCATTCTGCTTGGAAAAGGTTTGCTTAGCCACTGCATGGTACTCTGTCTACAAAGCAAAGGAGATGAAGAGCTACTTCATTTTCCTACAATGAAGCATCCTCTAACCTGGACGTGCATATCAGATATGTGAGGGGTTTCTCCTTTGGCTTGTGTACCTACAAAGAAAACATGGAAATGAATGAACTAGTTTTAAAAAAATTCCAATACCATTTTCAGGAGAATATATGAGCTGGTCCAAAGGGACACCTGATCCTTGTAATAGTTTAAATATAATTCCCCAAGGATAAAAGCCTAATATCCGGACATCCTTTGAACAAAGTAAATAGCCATCAAAACACTGCCTTATTAACTTCAGAGCTACTAAACCAGATGGTATGAAAGAGGGAAGGCAAACCTGTTAGTCACAATATATTAAACTCCAAAGAGATGAGGATGCATGAACTGCTAACCTTGGGATTGTCTGGCAGTTTAGCTCAGAAGGCTAGCACTACCAGCTGCTAAACCTCATCCTGTAGTCCTGGGTTTGATTGCTTCAATTTAAACTTGCAAAGTGTGTGACTCTGCAGAACTTACTTACTCAGGATTGCTCCCAGGTCACCCTTGAAAAGGGGCACTTTTGTCCAGTGGACTTGGCTACTAATCAAAATAAACAAAGCTTTGTCCTCCACTAGACCATGATGGACAGGGATGCCACACCTTGACAATGGAATAACTAAAGCCCAAGTCATACAAGCATGTGAAATAAAATCAGGACCACCTGCAGGATGAGTGACTGTCAATTAGCAAAACATCTGTCAGGAGAACCTGCAAAAGGTTCTGCTGTAAGAAGGGAAGTTCCACATTGATACTGCTGAGAAACATCCAGCACTTCAAAGTCCAGTGAAGGAGCACAATAAGAATGTGATGACTCTGCAAGCCAAGACATCTCATCCTCCACTACTACAGCCACATCCTTTCACATGCAAGCAGTACCATGAAGATGAAGCAATGTAGAAGGATTCAAGCCTGGACAGTGAGGAGTGTTCAGCTCTGCCACTTTAAAGGCAATTTGTGTACATCAGGCTCAGACCAGCTAAAGCAGAACTCCCTGTGTTAGGAACCAAGGATGCTACCAGTAAGTACTTCAACAGTGCCACCAAGATGCAGTCAGCCAGGTAAAGCAGAACATGAAGTTCCTATTCCTGCAATGTTTCCTCTACAACAGTTAACAACTTAGTAAATATACTGAACAAAAAGGACAGCTGAAACTGCGGTATTATGTACAGAGAGTAGTGTCCATTCAGAAAAAATCGGGAGGGCCATCTGTGTGGACCTCTGGCACAGATATGCAAGAAGACAACTGCTTTATCCAGTTACAACATTCAAACATCATGCAGTTGTACGCCCATGACTTTCTGGACAGTATCTATCTAAAATGTATGTAGTCATTAAAGGCATGGAGGCCCAGGATGGGATGAGAGTCTTCCATCCCTTCTATAAACAAGGAAAAGGCAGGATTTGAACCCTTTGTCTCGCTTGAAAAAGAAATATATATTGAGCATGGGCTTCTAAGGTTACAATAAGGTATAGAGTATGGGTCTGTCCTTGACTACAGCTATTTCTGAGGACCAGCATATCTTAAGATGTGGTCTTTTGTGATCAAATCAAGCATATAATGGTTCTCTGCAACAGCTCTCCAGGCTGAGATGAACTCAAAAAATCAGATTCCCCAATCATTGTGCATTCCTGATGGAACAGCAGAGTCAACCTTCAAATGGACTGTCAGAATATCTGGAAAAGCAGAACTACTTCACTCTTGGGAGTCCTCCTTGTTTTACAAGGTAGATTCTTCTTCTTAAGAATACTGAGAGTGTCTGCAATAAGAAAGACCAGTCTTTTTATGTCTAGTTGAAGCTTCAACCAATTAAATGTTGCAGAAACTTAACAGAACCTGTCTAAGGTTGGAAGGCCTCTGTTTCATAGATTCTCTGCCAATGAAAAAACAAGAAGCTTTATGGACTGTTTTAGTTAATGCCTTCTGAAAACACTTTTAGGAGAATATGCTGGTTAATCCTAAGGACAGCAATCCTAAATCCCATAGTGGGTCTACCTACAGATAAGGACCTGCAGCTCAAAGATCTCATAAGCAGAGGTGACTGCTACAAAAAACAGTTTAAACAGTGATGAAATTCACCATCAAATTAGCAGATCTAAAGAAAGCAAGGGAAGCTTGTCAGATGGGCAAGACTGACAATCATGAGGTTCAAGTGTGAATAAGGATTCCTAAAATGGAGATACAGAGCTACTTTAAAGCACCTTATAACCAGCTGATGCTGGGCTACAGTACTGCCCTATACAAGATCATAATGTGCAAGATGCCTACCACATATAAAGTGACCATAGAATAAGTGAAATACAAGTCAAAGTGCCTGAGGTAAGTCAGGATCACACGCAAACTAAATGAAAACTCGTAACCACTTAGCAGAATATCTCCAGTGAGTGAAACATTTCCTATCAACTTTAAACTAAGCAGGCACTAAAATCAGAGGTGGCTTAACCTGTGGTCTTATTTCCTTTACAGAGTATCAACAGCATAGAAAAAGTACAGTTGTGTATCTACCATAAATGTAGATGTTTGAGTGTATTCACTGTTGCATTCATTACAATTGGGTTATCCTGCTGGCAGGCTACCCGCAGTCGGCCTGAGTTCCAAAGTCTAGGTCCGGCGTCGGTTGCTGTCGCCTCCTCCCTGACGTCAGTGCACCAGGGGTATAAAAGATGCAGCCAACGCCATTTTCTTCAGTTTTTCTTGCCCCAGATGTCAGGTGCCCCTAAAATGGTAGGCTAAAATATGCCAATAAGCATGCATGCACAAAAACAACTTTTCCTTCATCTAAAAGCAAATACACCACATAGGTTGTATAGAGTAGAAAAGTGCAGATAGGTCCCAGCAAAGAAAAAAGGGGGATGGTGGGAGAGTAACCTGGACTGCAACAGTGAATACACTCATTTATGGTAGGTACACAACTATACTATGTTTATCGTGTTTCTCTGTTGCAGTCATTACAATTGGGTTGAATCCCAAAGCTAAGGTTGGGAGGCTGGAGCTAAATAGGATTAGGAGAGGCTATAAGGCCCTACAGAACTGCAGTGGCAAAGCCTGCCTTAGATTTAGAGTAGAGAGGTAAGTGATGGTGCTTTGTAAAGGTATGCACTGAACTCCAAGTTGCAGCCTCTAAGATGTCTTTGGTTGGTACTCCTCTGAGGAAGGCTGCTGAAGTGGTTGCTGCTCTGGTTGAATGTGGCCTAATGCCCTTGGGCAATGATTTGCCATGCTATGAATAGCAGAAACAAATGCAATGGCCTATCCACGTTGAGATAGTCTGTTTTGTGATAGGCTTTCCTTGTGATGCTACAGCATATGCCACTAGAAGTTGATCAGTCTTTCTGAAAGCCTTAGTTCTATCCAAGTAGAAGCATAGCTGTCTGTGAATGTCCAAAGAATGCAGAATTCTCTCACCCTTATTCTGTGGGTTTGGATAAAAAGTAAGCAAATGAATTGTTTGGTTAAGGGCCACACTGGACACTACTTTAGGCATAAATGTAGGGTTTGTCCTCAGCGAAACCCTATCCGGATGGAAAACGACAAAAGGTTCCACAGCCATGAGTGCCTGTAACTCTGAAACTCTTCTAGCGGAGGTTATTGCTAGGAGCAGAGCTGTTTTCCAGGATAAGAATTTTATGTCAGCTGCAGAGGCTGGCTCAAACGGAGGCAGTGTGAGTTTTTTCCAAGACATAGTTGAGGTCCCCATGCAGGTATTGGTGCTCTCCTTGGAGGTCTTAAGTTTTTGGCCCCTCTGAGGTACTGCCTTTGTAACAGATGAGAAAAAATAGGTGGTTCTGTGTTGTAATGAGCTGAAATGGCAGAGGCATGAATTTTAATTGATGAAAAGGAAAGGCCTTTATCCAGCATCTCAGTTAAGTATTGCAAAATCTGAGGAATATTTGGAACAATCGTGGCAATACCTTGTGCTTGGTTCCAAGCACAGAATCTCTTCCATTTGTCTGCATAAGATTTTCTGGTGCTAGGCCTCCTGGCCTCCAAAATAACATCCATCACTGCTTTAGAGAGAGGTGTGTCTTGACAGGCTATATTATCTACCATGCCGTCAGGTTTAAGGTTTTGAGTTAGCTGTGCAGTATCTGACTGTCTTGTTGGGTGAATAAGTGAGGAATTTGAGGTAATGTCCAGGCTGGGCAGTAAGACAAGCTCTTTAGGATTGGGTACCAGTGCTGGCGGGGCCAGTCTGGGGAAATCAGTATCATTTTTGGTTTCTCTTGTCTGACCTTGAGGAGTACCTTGGGGAGGAGAGGCAGAGGAGGAAAGGCATATACTGTTAGATTTTTCCAGCTGAAAGATAGAGCGTCCACTTTCCATGCTTGTTTGTGCTAAGTCCTTGTGCAGAATCTTTGTAGTTGGCAGTTGTGAGGGGAGGCAAATAGGTCTATGCCTGGGCATCCCCAGGTCCTTATTATCATGCTGAAGACTTGTGGATCCAATTTTCACTTGTGGGGATCCATAAGGTTTCTGGTTAGTTCATCTGCCAGAGTATTTTTCCTTCCTGGCAGGAATTGTGCTCGCAGATGTACTTGGTAAGCCAATGCTGTGTGCCACAAGTTCATGGCTAGCCTGCAGAGGGGGTAGGGATGTATGCCTCTCTCCTTGTTTATGTACCACATGACTGTAGTATTGTCAGTCTTTATTAGTAGTTGTCCTGGATGACGTTGATCCTTGAAGGCTGTTAGAGTATTCTGAACAGCTAGCATCTCTTTTTGATTGATATGTAGATGCATTTGATTTGTGGACCATGTGCCCTGAATACATCTTCCTGCCATATGGGCCCCCCAGGCGTAATCTGATGCATCTGTTGTCAATGTCTGCCTGGCTATGGGCAAGGTGAATGGCTGTCGCGTGCTGTTGTGACAGGCTTTTGTCCACCATCAAAACTCCTGTGGCAGGCAGGGAATGAGGGTAATTATTGTTTCCAGGCTGTGGCAAAGTTGAGTCCAAACATTTTTTAGATACCATTGAAGTTTCCTCATATGCAGTCTTGCATATGGAATTAGCAGAATGCAGGATGCCATGAAACCCAAGGCCTGCAGAATTTTTCTTGCAGATAACTGGGTCTTTGTTGCCAACATTTTGAAATAAGTAGTCAGTTGTCTGTGTTTGTCTGGCGTGAGATAAGCCATCTGGGCAGGTGTATTTAAGCTTGCACCCAGGAATATTATCTCTTGAGAGGGTATGAGTTTTGATTTCTTCTTGTTTACTGTGTACCCTGGACTTCAGTAATCTTTTTACAAACGCCAGATGCTGTAGTAGAATGTCCTTGTTCTCCGCTTGAATAAGGCAGTCGTCCAAGTAAGGATATATTTGTATTCCTCTTTGTCTGCAAAATGCAATTACTGGTGCCAGGCACTTTGTGAAGACCCTGGGCACAGTAGATAAGCCAAAGGGCAGTGCAGAGAATTGGTAGTGCATTGAGCCAGCTTTGAATCTGAGGTATCTTCTGCATATTTGTCTGATTGGGACATGCAGGTATGCCTCTTTTAGATCTAAAGTCAGAAGTCAAGCCTTCTTGCCCAACATGGGAAGAAGCTGCTGTAGAGTCAATATTTTGAATTTTGGAATATCCAGATATGTGTTTGGAATAGAGAGGTCCAGTATTGGTCTCTAGGCTTTGTCTTTTCTGGGTGCCAAGAACAGTCTTGAATAGAATCCTTGACCCTGCTCTTGTTCTGATACTTGCTGAATGGCCCTCAATGTCCATGAGGGATGAAACTTGTTTTTGTGCCTCTGCCCATTGATTGCGTGGCAGGTCTGGCATACCGTTTTGCCTTGACAGGGTGTGAAAGTGGAACCTTTAGCCTTGTAAAACTATATTTAGAACCCATTTGTCCTGGGTGATCATGTGCCAATTTTGTGAAAAAAGTGCTAGCTTTCCCCCCAAAGGGGCTGCCAAAAGATACGTGCTTGGTGCTGGAAGTGGAAAGTCATTGAGACTGTTTCCTGAATGGCTGTGATTTTTCCTCTCCACTCTTGGAGGTAGTAGCACCCCATTGTTTAGGCCTGCATGAGCCTTGGGGCTGTGATCTGCCTCTGGGGCGTCTGTATCTGTCCCTTTGTGGTCTAGCTGACACTGGAAAGGACCAATTATTTGTAGGCCAGTTCCTGCTAAATCTGGGAGGCTGTACCTGCAAGAAATCCTTGACTGTTTGCATAGATTTGGCTTTGTCCTCCATTTTCTTCAACACCTCTTCTGCTTTAGCACCAAACAAATTATCATGCTGTAAAGGAGCATCTAATAGTTTTGCTTTAACGTGATCCGGCAAATTTTGTTCTTTTAACCAAGCATGCCTCCTAATGACAGAACCTGTAACAGCAGCCCTGCAGGAGGCCTCAAGAGAATCAAAACCACATTGCAAAGTATGCTTTCCAACTTGTTCAGCTGCATGCAGTAAATCCTGCATTTCTTTATTGTCTGCACATTCTGTATTTGCTGGCATTTTCTGTTTAAGCAAAGATAGAAGATATTGCTGATACTTAAGCATATGCAATTGGCAATTTAAGGCTCTTACAGCCAAGGTAGCAGAGATATCAATCTTTTTGCACCATCTGTCTAGGGCCCTAGAATCCCTATCAGAGGGGATAGGGTTTTTTGCAGTAGAAGCCTTGACCCCCTTTGGGACCCTGAGAGATGGTTTCTGGGTCAGCTGCAGGGTTTTTATAGAGAAATTTATGTGAATCAGGAACCCTGTAGTATCTGTCTGGCTTAACAGGAGTTGGTGGTAAAGAGTCTGGATAAAGACTGGACTATGAAAATAAAACAAAACAAACTGAGAACAGTCCACCAAATAAAAATGAAAGTGAGCACAACCTCTGTCTCAGAGCATAAAAAATGCACCAGCACGACACCAACAATTCGATAAATGAGAAGTTTAATCCAGTTGATAAAAACACACTTGCAGTTTAGCACTTTCATCCACCAAGGACTTCTTCAGAACAAATAATGAAAAACTCCTAATCCCTTAAATACAATTAAAATTCAGTTAAAAATACATCACATGTCTTCCCCATTAGTAATTTAAAGTGCTAGTGCCGGAGAAATGCCAGTGCATATAAAAAACCTTCCATTGATATAAAACAGTTCTATGACAATTTATTTATTTACAATTATCTAAAACAGGTTTAATGGAGATGTGTTCATTTATACCAGGGAACGTGGAGGCATTTAATTTAACCTGCCACCTTACCTCCTTTTCGCTTACTGCTTTTTTAACATCCCCACCCCTTACATTGGGTCTGACAACCTCTAAAATTCCAAAAGTAAAATTGGAACAATCCTTACTAATTTTTAGATGTTTCCATAAAGCGTTATTCTCATCCTGTTTTTTTATACTATATTGGTGATCGTAGATCCTATTGCGTAAGCATCTAGTAGTTTTCCCTACATAGAAGCAGGAACAGTGGGTGCACAGGGCTAAGTAAATCAAATTGGTGGACCTACAATTCCCTTTTTGAAAATAAACCTTTGTGTTATTAAAGTTCTCTAACGTTACTTCTTGCACTGCCGTTATGTATTGGCACTGTGAACAAGTGCCACACCTTGTTGTCCCCCTCCTATTGTCCATCTTGGTCTGTTTTTTCTCTAACAAGGACCTGGCTGACCCGCCGTTCAGACCAATTTGATTTACTTAGCCCTGTGCATCCACTGTTCCTGCTTCTATGTAGGGAAAACTACTAGATGCTTACGCAATAGGATCTACGATCACCAATATAGTATAAAAAAACAGGATGAGAATAACGCTTTATGGAAACATCTAAAAATTAGTAAGGATTGTTCCAATTTTACTTTTGGAATTTTAGAGGTTGTCAGACCCAATGTAAGGGGTGGGGATGTTAAAAAAGCAGTAAGCGAAAAGGATGTAAGGTGGCAGGTTAAATTAAATGCCTCCACGTTCCCTGGTATAAATGAACACATCTCCATTAAACCTGTTTTAGATAATTGTAAATAAATAAATTGTCATAGAACTGTTTTATATCAATGGAAGGTTTTTTATATGCACTGGCATTTCTCAGGCACTAGCACTTTAAATTACTAATGGGGAAGAAATGTGATGTATTTTTAACTGAATTTTAATTGTATTTAAGGGATTAGGAGTTTTTCATTATTTGTTCTGAAGAAGTCCTTGGTGGATGAAAGCGCTAAACTGCAAGTGTGTTTTTATCAACTGGATTAAACTTCTCATTTATCGAATTGTTGGTGTCGTGCTGGTGCATTTTTTATGCTCTGAGACAGAGGTTGTGCTCACTTTCATTTTTATTTGGACTATGAAAATACATCATCTACAATGTCTAAAACAGGTGGGACAGCAAGGGGCCTGTGCTGGGGCAATAAGAGGAAATATCTGAGCCTTTTCTTGGATTCTGAGTAGTCTTGGCTCTCCCAGTGGAAATGCTCCCTCATAGTATGAAGTGTTTCCCCAAAAGAATAACCCTCAGGAGGAGAGGCTGAAGGGATAGATTCTTCAGCAGCAGAATCCTCATAGAAAGGAATAGAGTAATCCTGTTCAGAGGAGGAATCAGAGGAAATGGAAACCTGGCCTGAAGATTCATATTCTAACTCTTGCCTAGGCCTCTTTTCAGGAGGGGGATGGGAACCCCTGATCAAAGTAATAAGGTCTTCGGCCATTTTAATCATCTGCTTTTTAGGCATGGAGGCCTGTCCAGGTGAATGCTGTACTTGTTTTTTTGTCTTTAGAGCTGCTTTAGTCTTTGTCTTTGTAGCTGAAGTAGGTTTCACATATAACTGTGTAGGCCTGAAAACACCCTCAGAAGCCGATGCCTGCTCAGCGGCTCCGGACTCATCTGAGGGAATAGTTTCCAAGTGTCCAATACCTTGAGTTTCCAGAGGCCCAGTCGGCTCCACGTGGGAATCAGAAGCGGCCTGTGGCTCTGAGGTAGCAGGCATCAGGGGCTGCGAAAGCGCCTCACTGAGAACTGGTGAAAGGCCTAGAAGAAGCCTCTTCGTCGGTTTTGAATCTCAGATGCCTGTCCTTTTCTTTTTCTTTTCGTTTTTTGCAAACTCCGGTAGTCGGCTGATCCGACGGCATTATATAATTAAATCTTCTGCCAAAGTAATGGAATGCAAAATCGTACCGACACTTAATAGTGCATTGGTTAAATCTAGCACAAAACCGACAACTAGCAACGTAATGTCAGGGCCTAGGCAAGGAATACAGTAAGAACGAAAATCCTTATGAGGTATTTGCTTCCCACAAGAAATACAGTTATTAACTTTTTCTGACATCGGTCTGGAGCAAGAAAAAAGTTTCCCCAATGGGGTACTTAGCTTTAATGAAGACTTTGGATCTGAAATTCGAATTTGAAAACTTCAGGAGTTGGCCGACTGTCACTTGCGAACCGCTTTTGCTTCGGGCACCACGCGGCAAGAAAGACTGAAGAAAATGGCGTCAGCTGCATCTTTTATACCCCTGGTGCCCTGACGTCAGGGAAAAGGTGACAGCAACCGACGCCGGACCTAGACTTTGGAACTCAGGCCGACTGCGGGTAGCCTGCCAGCAGGATAACCCTATTGTAATGACTGCAACAGTGAAACACGATGAACATCTATCTGCAGCTTCAGCTGTTTTATCTGAAGCCCACTCATGGGAGCAGGCACTCAAACAAGGTGAGAGCTCAGGTGAGCTCCCTAACACACTAGCAAAGTATATGTCATCATTACCTGCAACAGGCATAGCTGCGGGAAAGTAAAGCCCACACTAAGACTGGTGGGAATTGACCACAATTATTACAAATGATTATCAGGGGCTGGCACTGAATGCAGGTCCATTAGTTCATGACAATCCTGTAGGCACGGATAACTCATAATCCAACACAACACCTGCATCCTGAGATCTGCATATGAAACTGTGAATATAACAGCCACCGAAAAGCCCCAAAAGCACAGAAGGGCACACTTAACACCACCTGCTGTGAACTCACCCAAGATGCCAAGGACATGACTTCTTGGATCCTTTACAGTCTAAAATAGTTTAGAGCAAAGAATGCCTTATTCTGTCTTGGTGAATGCAGTCCTCTAAGTTGTAAATAAATAGGACTGCTCTCACTTTATGGAAAACTCCAGGGCTTACAACTGCAGGAGCAGCCCAAGCTAAGACTGTCATCAGGCAGTGCTTTAAAGGGGTCAACAGTAGTCAGTAATCCAGGAAGGAAAATGCATAGTGTTTTCCGTTTCCAGCAGCACAGCTACCACCCTGGTGAATACTAAGGGCACAAATGAAAACAGCAACACCTTGTACTGGAAGTTATACCCATCCGGTGCAAACTGAAGTCTCATAAGCAAGCCTTAGACAATAAAGCTCAAGTACCATCACATCAAGCAGCAACAGCAGTCAGTAATCCAGGAAGGAAAACGCATAGTGTTTTCTGTTTCCAGCACCACAGCTACTACCATGGTGAATACTAAGGGCACAAATGAAAACAGCAACACCTTGTACTGGAAGTTATACCCATCCAGTACAAACTGAAGTCTCATAAGCAAGCCCCAGACAATAAAGCTCAAGTACCATCACATCAAGCAGCAACATCCAAATGTTGTGCAGCAATGAACTTAACACAGTAGATGTAGTAAATGAAACTCTTTGAAACTAAATGTAGAGTAAGTTTTACTGCTTCTTGTGGAACAGAGGCTGAGATTGATCCAAGAGTTGGTCATTTATTCAATCAGCTTGCATTTCATCAAAGCCCACTCAGATAAGCCAAGATGAATGAACATGTGATCATCACAACTAATATATTTTACCCTGAAGTTTGGTAACCCTGGAGTTAGTTATATTAGTTAGAAGAGTGCAAATGGCAATTTCCTGCATGGTCTATATGGGACGCTTTGCCCACACATGAATTTTTTAGTGGGTTGCCTGTTTGGGCTTCAGAGCTTGAATGAACAGGCTTCAAAAAATTAGAATGTTAACACTCTAAATTACTTCAGTTGCAACAGTTCTGTGCCACAGAACCTTCCTGGTTCATGACTGTTGGGGACCATGACGTATTATGTATTAGGCTTTTATATCGGTTCTGAGACAAGGTGGTAAACAACAAAACAGATGGAAAAATGAAACAATGCATCAAGCTGCAGCAAAAAGCAGTTTAATCAAGAAAATAGCCAGAAAATCTTTTTGATTACTGTACTTGGGGACATTACTTATCACAGTAGCAGCTCTGATTGGGCAACGCATTCTTTAAATCAATCATAATCATCTGTCACCATCTTTCTCAATTCAGTGCCACTGTCCTACCTTGAACAGTCATGCCAGACTGACACAGGTCTTCTCTCAAACAATCCATCCACCTCTTTGCTGGAAGTTCTCATTTCCTCTTGGCTTTTTCTTATCTGTGCAAATCTTCATTAGAATGCCTTCTGATTTCCTACACTGTAATTTGTTCCCCTTTACCTTCTCTGCAATTGGAGCTACTCAAGTTTCTGCTCATTTCTTCATCTGTTCCATATGGTGCACTCTACCACCCATCTCAGACAGTTCACCTCCATCACCTCTAGCTTCCTCAACTTCTCTGCCTTTACTGCCCAGGTTTCTGTACCACACAGTAGTACTGGTCAAACTACTGTTTTGTACACCTTATTTTTCAGCTTCTTTAGCATTTTTCTGTCACACACTGCTTCTAACAATCTGTGCCAGTTGGCTGCAGCCCCTCTGACTTATGATTTTAGTTATGACCTCCTCATTCAGACTTCCCTTCTCCTCAACTATTCCTCCCAGATACCTGAAGCAGTTAACCTGTTCCACTAATTTCCCATCTATCTCAATTCTCAGTTTCTTCTGATACCCCATCTGCTGTCATTACAGTAGTCCTATCTGTACTTAGTTTTATTAAGTGTGCCATCAGCTTTACGATGAATTACCCAATTATTTACTGAAGTTCTTGTTCAGAGTCTGCCTGTAATGCCACACAGCAAAAATAAATTAAACTACCAGTGAATCAAGGATCAAGTTGTTGTCTTCAGTCCTGAGAAACAAAAGGTAATCAAGCTATCAATTACTTAATTCAAGTCCTGGCACACAGAAGGAAGGCCACTAAGCTACACAACAGTACAAACTGTACACACATACACAGGAGTAAATTAGTTATATTTGCTGACACATAAAGACAGATGAACTTGTACTTTTCTGGAAATCTTAAGACACTAATCAAAAACAGCATCTAGTTTCCTGATTTGTTTATTTATTTTTATTTATTTATTTTTTATTTAACATTTGTTGACCGGGAATGTCCGACTAGGTTCCACAGAGCCTGTTTTCAGCGGAGGCCCGGGGAGAAATGCTCCAGATGTAAATAAATTTTGTATATTTGTAAATAAAATCTGGTGATATTTTAAAATAACATCACATTATTTTTTCCCACTACATTTTAACAAATTAGCTTCCCCAGTCTTATGACAGTCTGAACATGCCACTGAGGAGTTTTCTTTTTTAGGAACACAGTCTTGATACAGACTTGGGTTGATAAGGTCACAGCATGAGCTGCATCTTTGACAGAAATATGACAGTCTCATATATTTTACAATTTAAATGCAAAACTGATCAATCAATGCAGGATTTTAAATATATGCCATCTAGTAATCTTATCATAATAAGGTAGAAAGCATAATATCTATATTTAATTAGTGCAAATTCATGCTTTTATGTTTTTGCCATTCATGTGACTGTTTCATGCACTGCCATGATAGAATTGAACTGACAAAATGGGCAGAATGCACAGGCCCTATACATGTCTATAGAGAAAGCTCACCAAACTAGGATAAACTCAGCAAACCAGCCTCCAGCAGGTGGTCTTATGAAATAATCAGGACTGCAACTGCAGACCTGCCACAGCCTACCTCATGGAAGACTTGGACAGGGAGGCAAAACTGATTGGTACTAAAAAGGCTTCCTCAAAAGATGCCTTGTTCTCTATTGAACACTGAAGCAAATTAACAGAAGAAAATGACAGAGAGAGGAAGTAGTTGGGGAAATATCATAAAAATCCTCAGTGGTGGTTAACATTACTTTCCTTTTGTGGAGGTCCTCACTCATACCCAGGGAGTCACACCCAAAGAAGACACCACTCCAGAAGGGGTCACAGAGGATGACCTTCCCAAGCTCATCCTTAAAGAGGAAAGTCTAAGCCTCACCATCCTGCACAGACACATATCCATGCTTGCTGCCTAAGCCGCAGTAGCAGTATAGTCAGTGATGAGACAAATAATTAAGGAACACAAATCCCAATATGGCACAGAAGATAATACTATTTCCAATTATGCCAAAAGCTTTAAACTCTCTATTACATGACATAAAGGGGGGGGACAGGTACCATGCACACAAGACCCAAGCTAAACCGAAGTGGTAATCTTTTGGATGCTAATTAAAGGTGCAGTTCCATTCTGTCCAGAGTCTGTACTGGCAGCAGAGGAAGGAATCTGAATGCTTTTATGGTGCAAAAAAGGTATGGTTTGGGATGCGCTCCACAGGGAAGGCTAACTAACATTTCTATGGTTAAGTACATAACTTCTGTTTTAGTGTCTGCTTGAACCAGACACCCTTGGGAACACAGTTTGAACTTGGCTAGGCTTGTAAGGGCCTTGGGGCCATTAGCTTAGTAACCTCCTATGATCTTATGCATCACAAATGGGTCTTTAGATCGGTACTCTAATCCAAGCCGGCCATTTGTCAGACATACGATTTGAGCCTCAAACTCCTCCCTCTCCCATGATGCCCAACTTCTTCTCAAATCCTAAGATCGAGTTTGCTGCCTCTTCCTCAAGAAGGTTATCTTAGAGATAACAGAAATACAGAGACAAAAGACCTACTGGAGTCCAAATTAAGAACCAGTGGGTCCCGTAATCCTCTAAGTTGTTCTCAGCTGCACAAGGAACGGGGAAGGAAGGTGGGATGTGATGCATAATGAAATTGGATAACGCAGATACCAAGTTATGGTAAGTACATCACTTCTAATCTGATGTTGTCCATTTCATTATTCATCACAAATGGGTAAGACTCCCCAGCTACATAAACCCTGGGAGGACCTCAAGGAAGGATATGTCTGAGCACCACTAAACCAAAGGAGGCTTTATTCCTGGAAATGATGTCCATCTTGTAATGAACAGAAATGTATGGGCTGTGGACCAAGTAGCTGCAGCACAGATTTCATCAATTGGCATTCTCGCAGGAAAAAGCCAAAGAGGTCGACATCAGTCTAGTGGAATGGGCTCTAACTGACCAGGGAAGTTGCTTGTCTCGCTGAGAATAAACTGTGGAAATACATTCCATAATCCATTTAGCGAAAGTAATCTCAGAGACAGCCTGAGCCAATCTGTTTGACGAAAAGGCAATGAACAACTACTCTGGCATTCAATGAGGTCTAGTTCTATGTAGGTAGAAACATAATTGTCTGTGAACATCCAAAGAATGTAACATGTATTCGCCTTTACTACAGTAATTGGGTAAGAACACAGGCAAATTAATGGTCTGGTTCATGTTCTCCTCTGAAGGAACCTTTGGAATGAAGGGAGGATTCATTCTAAGAGCAACCCTATCCTTGAAAAAGGTTATGTACAGTAGTTGGGAAGACAGAGCCTGCAATTCTGAAAGACTTCTGGCTGATGTAATAGCCACAAGAAAGGCAGTATTCCACGACAAATACTTCAACTTGCAAGAGCTAGCGGGTTCAAAGGGTTTCTGGGTGAGACCTAGGAGTACTAAAATAAGATACTAAGGGGGAGAGGGGGTCCTTGATTGGAGATCTTAGTGAAAATCCCCTTTTAAGAATGTCTGACAGAGCCTGGAAGAAGAAAGGTAGAGGGAAACCAAACTCCCTTCCCAATATGGAAATTTTGTAAGAGCCACAAGTTGCACCTTTATTGTAGAAAAACTAGTTCCCTCATGGAAAAGCAAACTCAAAAACATAAAAACATCCGGAACTGAAACTAAAAGGGGATAATATTCCTATGTGAACCCCAGATGGAAAACCTTTTTCAGTTGCTACAATATACCTTCTCGGTGGAAGGCTTTAGAGAGGCAAGAATAATGTCGCGGAGACTAGGATGCCTGGACTTCAGCAAAATTACTGGAAGTGGAGAAAACAAGCGGTTAGTTTGAGGGACCAAAGATTGGTGATCTGCCGTTCCGTCGGATGTGAATGAGATCCTGTCTGGGATTCAGTATCCATGAAGGATATTTGCTGTGAGACCACAGAAAAGGGAACCATACCTGACGAGGCCAGTGAGGGGCAATGAAGATAAAATTGGTCTTCAACCTGCTGGCTTTCTGTATAAGTTTGGGTATCAGGAGGATAGGAGGATAAGCATACAGGAGATCCCCGGGGGCCAGTCGTAGACTACAGCATCCCAAGGTGACTAAACTGCAGGGGATCAGAACTAAGTACCTGCTGCATTTGTTGTTTGGGGGGAGGCAAATAGATCACAGCATGGTTGGCGGCAAAGGCTAAAAATCTCTTTTGCTACTGACTGGTTCAGGGACCACTTGTGAGGACTCAAAATGGACCTGCTCAAATTGTCCACCAGAACGTTGGATTCTCCTGGGATGTGCATTGCAAGGAGAAAGTGGTTCAAAGCAACTGCCCATTCCCAGACCCTCATGGTCTCTCTGCAGAGCAGGTAAGACCGGATTCCCCCCTGCTTGTTGATGTACCATACCACTGACACATCTGTCAGTATCACAATCATCCCCAGAGGGAGTAAGTCCTGAAAAGCTAGCAACGTGAGGAGGACTAGCCTCATCTCCAGGACGTTTATGTGCAATTTGGTCTCTGTACAGGACCACATGCCTTGGATCATCCTTCCCTAAAAATGCCCCCGACCCCACCCCAACAGGGAAACATCTGTGGTCACTGTGGCCAAAGGCAGGGGAGGACAAAAAGCCTGCCTAGATGAAGACCCTCTGTGATTATCCCACCACTGCAGGGTGAGGTCTGCAAATTGGAGTAAGCTTGATTGGGGTTGATAATTGTTGACACCAGATGGACCATTGAACTGCCAGAGTCCACTGAAGAACTCGCAAAAAAAACTTGGCTAGAGGTACCAGAAAGATGGCAGCAGACATCGAGCCCAAGGCTATGAAAATTAGGCAACTGAAGGAGATGGCACATCTAGTAGGCATTTTACCTACTGCCTGAGAGACAGCATCCTCTGTAAGGGAAGTGCTGCAACTTGTGTTACCATGTTCAACTGAGACCCAATGAATTCAATGTCCTGAACGGTTACCATCTTGGATTTTGCCATGTTCACTGATTCCCAGGTGGCAAAACATGCACAGCATCAACTGAATCACTCTTAGTAGTTGATGCCTTGTGGGCACCATTAGGAGCCAATCGTCCAGGTAGGGAAAGACCTGGCATCCATGAAGATGGAGATGTGCTGTGACTACTGCCATGCATTAGGTGAACACCCGGGGAGCAGTGGTGGCCCCCAGCTGGAAACGTAGATATCTCCTGAAGTGTCTGTCTATTTTGATATGACAGTATGTGTCCTGGTGATCCAGCAAGCACACCCAGTCATCCTTGCGCATGAGCAGCAGAATGGACTGCACCATAACCATCAGGAACTTCATCTTCCTGACAAACAGAATCAAGTTGCTCAGATCCAGTATGGGTCAAAGGTCCCTGGTCTTCTTTGGCACCAAAAAGAAGCGAAAGATCAGGATCCTCGATGTTCAGTTGGGACCTGCTGAATGATTCTTATCTATAAGTGTTTGTACTTCTAGAAGGGCATTCTCCTTCTGACTGTGTGGCACATCTGGGAGATGCCCCTTGGTGTGAGGAGGAGGCACGGAAAAGGGAATATAGTAGCCTCTGGATATAATGTTGTTTGTTATGTCTGTCCAGGCTGCTGGGTGCAAGGATAGTCTGCCCCCAACTACCTCCAGAGTAGGACAGTCAAGCAGCTCATCAGGAGCGCTGAAAGGGCCTGTCAGACAAGGGTTCCCTGAAGCCCTGATTCTGTGGACCCCCTCACCCCCTGTGGCAGTGTCTACCATTAAATCCTCTCCCTCTGCCCCTGGAAGAGGATTCATCCTGCGAATCAGGAAAGGCCCCTTGGGATTTGCGGAACCACATCATCTTCCCACTCTGTTGTTTCCTGGAAAATGTCCATTGGGGGGAGGAAATTTAATCCCTACAGCAGATCAATGCTTGCCCTTCTGTTCGCTGTGGGCAAGAGACTCCTTAACTGACAGTCCAAACAAGAAGGAACCATCAAAAGGGCATTAATAAATGATGCTTTAAAAGTGTCCACAAACCCGCACAGTCTCATAAAGGCATGTCTCCTGAGGGCTATGCCTGAACCAGCTGCTCAAGAGGTTCCCCTGCCACGTGGGAGAGTGGCCTCATTGAGGAGTTAGCAACCAAAGCCATAACATTCAGCTGTGTGGAAACCTTTTTGAAGTTTTCCTCCGACAGCGACAGCACCAGAGATGTGGAAAGTTCTTTCAGCAGGTCTCTCTGGAGGCAAGTGAAGTGTACCAGGTAATTCAATGCTCTCAGTGAAAAAAGTGGCTGAGGCATACACCCATTTCTCATGTCTGTCTAAGACCGAAGACTCTTTATTTGGGGGGGTGGACAGTAGAGCTCTGTTTGGCAAGCTCTTTCTTGGTGGCTGCTGACACCACAATGGCATCAACCAGGACACCTTTACTCCAGAAAGTACGATCCTGAGGGGGGCTAAGGTACTTATCCGTGTGTGTCGGGATTGGTTACATGGTGTCAGGCTCCTTCTAAGCCCAGTGGGCAATGAGGTCAATAAGCTGGTCCACTGCAGGGGTCACCCAGATGTAGATGATCCTATCCCAAACACCTCCAGGAACATTAAATCCTCTGAGGAAGGGGGTTGGGAAGACCAGCCACCCTTTTGTTTCAGGATTTCTACGATATCTCCAAAGGAGACATCATTGGGTGGAGATCGGGGATACCCTTCCCTTCATCAAAGTCAGAGTCATCTGTCAAAGACACCAAGGGGGAGTCATTGAGCTTCCTCTTGCAATGATGCTTCTCGGGGACTTCCTCCAAGAGGTACTCAGGGGAGGACTCGGAAGACGGGAAACCCGTTGCTAAGGGGTTGGCTGGAGGCTCTCCTGGATGGGCTGCCCATGGAGCAGATGGATAGGAGCAAAGCTCTGATCCACAGAGGATTGGGAAGGGCCTGGCAGAGGAAGGACTATATCTTGAGGTGTTGAGAAAGCCCCCTCTGCCACCTGGAATACCAAGGATGCTGGGGAGCCTGCCCCCCACCCCAGAGATCAAAGGCCCTACGGAAAAAAAAGACGAGGCCACCCCGGAATCGACATCAACAGAAGGCATCAGATCCAAGCTATCAATGGCTGAGGCCCCCAGAAAGAAGGGACCGCTCCAAGAAGGACAAGGTCAGAGCCAACATCAATTCTGAGGATCTGGTGTCGATCCCTTGGATCCGGGACCCACTCTGCTGCAAAAGAATCGGAGCCGAGCTGCTCTGGAACACCATTGGAGCCAGGGAAAGGAGTATCCTACAATCCGGTGCCAGTCCACTTGGGATCACCAGGCCTGTGACTTTGAAGTTGAGCGGATTGGAGGAGGCTGGGGTATCGGGATCGGTGCTCTCACGGATCCAGCATGGGTTGGAGAAGACAAAATCCCCAGCTGGATCTGGGCTTTGAGGAAAATCATCTGATCCATATCAGAATCAGACGGCCAAGAGGACAGGGAAGAATGTGTCGACCTCACCGGTGATAAGCTTGGTCAGGTGGAGCAATCATGGGAGGGCTGGCTACAGTATGAAGTATAACTCAAGAGACCTGTGATCCGGGCAGGTGTGACTCGGAATCTACTCCAGAGACCAAGAGCTCTGGATCCTAATGACCTCCAATGGCCCCGAATGGCTGCTCAGACCCAAAGTTAAGGAATCTGGCAGGGTGGCATGTTTGGCCAGTGACGACTCTGCTGGATCCATGGAATCTCTCGGATCCGGATAGAGGCGAACCGCAGATAGATCTGATGGGGACGGATCAGAACGCTTCCTTCATTTTTCGGAAGCAGAAGCAGACATCCGTGGGGAAGCAGGGGTGGGGGTTGTTTCTTTTGGGAAGGAGGAGGGAAGAAGCCCTCTCAAGATGAGCTTATTCCTCCTATCAGCAAGGGCCCAGGGATTGAAGGCCAAGCAAATATCACACAGTATCTCCCAGTGCCCTGAACTCAAGCAACAAACGCACCCCTCTTGTGGGAATCAGATTGGGGAATCTTATGCGTACAAGAGGCACACCTCTTAAAACCGGAGGGTTTCTCTGGTTTGTTTGACATGGTGCCAGCCATTTACACAAACAAGCACTCTCAGACATCAGCCACAGAACAACTAGACTAAAAACAAAGACAGCTGGAAAGACTTTTTTTTTTAGGGAAAAGAAAAAAGAAAGGGAAAGAAGAGAAAGCCAAAAGGGTAGGAAGGATCTAACACCAGCAAAACCTTAGGTAGCCTAGCAGGAGGGGAGGTAGTAATTAGTTTTAAGTTTAACTTTAGGTTTAATATTAACTATTTAGAAAGAAAAAAGGAAAATGTCAAGAGAAAACTCTGAAATTTGTACCTAAACCTGACAGAGGCTCGCAATCACATTTGTCCGTAATGGCTGCAAATGAGATCTGAGGGATTGAGGAGAAGTTAGGCATCATGGGAGATGGAGGAGTTTAAGAGTCAAATCATATGTCTGAGAAATGGCCAGCTTGGATCTGAGGATGGGTCCAAAGACCCATTCATGATGCATAATGAAACGGACAACATCAGATTCAGCACCTATTGCCCCATGTCCAAGAGGAACACAGGTGAAATCCCCAGGGTGAACTTACAGTTACCAATCCAATCATCCAATGAGGGGCTTTGTTTAATATGAATAGGAAGCTTGTTCCAAAGATGGGGCAACCTCTGTGAGACAAATCTCTCTCCAGTAAGTTCTGTTGATGTCACATACTAGGTTAAGTTCCTTGAGTAAGTAACCCATGTGACATCCGACTTGCGAATGTGCAGCATTTCAATAAGAATCAATCAGAGGAGCTTTAGAAAGGATTGGGAAGAGAGATTAGATAAGCAATTGGCAGAGAGACAATGGGGGAATATAAACATGCAACAAAGTCTAGAAGATTTAGGATTTTTGCCTGGAAGTTTTTACATAGGTATTTTTATACCCCAAGGAAACTCCAAAGAATTTTTCCTGAGGTGGACAACAAATATTGAAGGTATAATGGGGAAGAAAGAGGTGATTGGGAACATATTTTTGAGAGTGTAATGAGCTGGCGTACTTGTTGGAGAAGAAAAAAAAAAGCTGGGTCAGAGATTGCTCTATATGCAAGGCACAGGTTGATTGAGCAGTCTGTAGGACAAAGAGTAAAATGACAATGATTTTAGTCTGTCCACATAAGACAGATCTTGAGGACCCTGAATTTTCTTTGTAAGGAACCTTTGTGGTCTCATTGCTTCAGCTGTTTGGAAAGGAACATATAAAAGGGAGCACTGTACTCTATTATTGGCCTGATGAGGGAAGAGTACAGGGGGGGTTATAACCTCTGTTTTTCGGAAGGCAAAATCTTACTTATGGGATGAGCAATATAAAATGCCCTTCTTACCACTGTGAAGACATAGTAATCGAAGTTAAGGCTGCTGTCAATCTGTGTGCCCAGATCTCTCACCACTGACTGTGCTTATGATGTGGTAATTTGCAGGAACATCACCCTTGCTGAAGGGGCTGATAATGCAATTGTTTTGCATTAAGTTTAAGGCCATGACTTTGGCACCAGTCACTTGTCTGCATAAGACCTTCTTGCAGGATGCTGAAATCACTAGCAGTCATCAGCAAACTTGGAGAAGTAGATTCCAAAGAGTAGAGGTCCCAGAACCAATCCCTGTAGAACACCACTGGTTACAGGTCAGCTGGAGGAGGTGGAGTCCCCTATTTTGACCGTATAAGTTCTATCAGTGAGCCAGTTTGCAACTGACCTGACAATATATGGGTTGATACCCATCTGGGTGAGTTTATCAATGATGCCTGAGTGAGTGACTGTGTCAAAGGTCTTGGCTAAGTCTAGGTAGGCCATTTGCACAGATTTACCTTTGTCTAGGGCTTTGGTGACTGTCTCAAAGAAGACCACAGAGTTGAACAGGCATGATCTCCCCTTGACAAAGCCAAACTAGGTGAGGCCGAGCATTTGGAGACTTCCTATATCTTTGTTAATAAGGTCAATAATGATTTGTTCCATTGCCTTGCAGATAAGGCTGGTCAGACTAATGGGTCTATAGTTCTCGGGGTCTGTAAATGAACCCCCTTTGTGTAAAGGGATGACAATAACGGTTTTCCATTCTCCTGGGACAAAGCCCGTGCTTAGGCTGTAATTGAAAAGTGTGCTCAATGGTAATGCTAATTCCTGTTTTAACTCATGTAGAACACAGCCCAGGATGTTGTCTGGTCCCATAGAGGCTGTGTTTTTGGCCTTGCAGAGGGCATTTAAGACCTTCTCCATGGAGATTCTAGGCGGGGGGCAGGTGTTAGGGATGCTTTGGGATATATGTGGCAGAGAAATGGATTAAAGTTTTCACTGAACCTGTCAGCCAGCAGGTTTGCTATATCCACAGGTTCTATACATGTAGTAGAAAAACAAACTGCAAAAAGATCCAAAATCACACAAGGAATGCTGAGAACAAATCACTTTATAACGCAAAGCTTTCGGGTATGAACCCTTTCTCAATACTAAATACATACATATACACAAAGCAACTGCTTTTATACAGGCCTAGTAGTCATGTGACTGCAGCCAAAGTCACATGACCTATTTAAATGTGCAGTTTAAAAAATTATTTAAAGAAACATACTGCAAGAAAACATTTGTTAAAAAAGAAGCTACACATATGCATATATATGATCAAATTTCAAAGCAATATGAATCTAAATCTAGCACATATATATGCTTAATTATAAAAATATAAAATATACATATATACCTATATGTTTAATACAAACTCTAAAAACATTAAAACATAGGTGTACACATACATGTACACAACAGATGCACTTATTAACATCAATGTATAAACATGCTCATGTGTACAGGTTGATAAAAATATCATTTCAACCTACGTTGTAATCCAACAAGAATAGGTTTAATGCTTACTGTACTGTTAAGGCCAGGAGGACTATCAGCTCCCAAAGCGTACTATCCATTGATATTCTTTAGTTTCAAGAAAATTATTAATATCACCACATCTGAGTGAGGGAATCACCAAATCAATAACTCTAAATCTAAATGTATGCCTGTCCCCACACGTCTCAATATGCTTATACAAGGCATTCTGAGTATACTGCCTCCTGATTTCTGACTTGTGTTCAATAATCCTGTCCTTAAGTCTACGTAGTCTTACCAATGTAGTATGCAGGACATACAGAACATGATGCCATGTACACCACATTGGTAGTGGTACAAGTAGCTCTTACAGAAAATGTATATGTATGGTGTGTGATCGTATGCACATAACTATTAGATTCCACATATCTGATCAAGTCGAACAACAGGAGCAGTTTAGACATGCATATGTACCAAAATTAGATGTAGAGTAGATGGGTCTATCAAAGCATAAATTCAAGGGAGGCGAAAATCTTTATAGCATAGCATACTTTTGAGGGTTTTCATGTTCCTAAAGCTAAAGAATGGCTTATCACCTAACAACTTTGTAAGTTCAGGGGATGCCATTAAAATAGGCCAATACTTATAGATAGTGCGCTTAACAAGGGAGACCTTACTTGCAAAACCAGTCACATATCTAAATCTTTGCACAGTAGGGTTTACAACTTGATTTATCACAACATCAGGGTTCGTAAAATTATAATTCCTGAAATATGGGGCATATAATGAATGCCTGTTGTTAGATACCTGATTCTTCATCTCATTTAAAATAGACAATGCATAGCCACAATCAACAAAATGCTTAAATGTATCATTTAACTGTTCATTAAAGACAATATCGTCTGTGTTGAGCCTACTCACTCGAATAAATTGAGACTTAATCACACCTCGAAAGACATGCGGGGCATGCATGCTATCCGCATGCACATATCTACCCACATATGTCTCCTTCTTAAAAACAGAAGTGCCCAATAATCCATCCTTGTAAAAGATGTTAACATCAAGGAAGGAAGCCTCTTTACTAGTAATGGTCGACTTAAACTTCAAAAATTATGTCGTGTTGTTCAAGTGTACAAGATATTCTTCTAAGCTGTCCCTAGATCCACTCCAAATTAAAAAACAATCATCAACAAACCGTTGATAGAACACAACACGTGTGTCAAAAAAATTTTTTTTTTCCCCCATCATGCAAATTGTCTAATTCCCACTGATGCAGTACAAGGTTTGCATATGTATTGGCCACGGGGGGTGCCCATGGCGACCCCGTTGACCTGCAGATACGGTTGTTGATTGAAAATGAAAACATTATGGCTAAGTACTAGGTCCAACAATTGACATATATTTTGAATAGATTCACTAACTAAGGATTTTTCAGTAGTCAAAAACTTCCTGATGGACTCTATGCCATACGAATTAGGGATAACAGTGAACAACGACACAATGTCTAAGGTGACAAATAGAAAATCATTCAGATTACATGGTTCACTGTAATACCACTTTGAAAGTTTGAAGAGAAAATCACCAGTATCTTTCAAAATATAATTACATTTATCTAAAAAAGGAAACAATTGTTTCTGAAGGTAAACCGAAACAGGTTCCGTTACCCACCCATTGCCAGAAACAATGGGTCTCATGGGAGGGTCTAACAAACACTTATGTATTTTCGAAGTCCATTATAACTGAGGTATAGATGGACAGGGTACAGAAAAAAAGTTAAATAATTCCAAACTAATATTATTATTAAATTGCATGTCATAAACATGTAAATTAACGTCAGTAATATGTTTCTTTACATCCAGAAAACTAATTTTTTTAAAGGACAAAGTATCCATTACTAGCTTATCCATTGATGAATTGTAGCAAGCTCTATCCATAATCACAATACTTCCACCCTTATCTGCCTGCTTAATGATGATTTCACTATTCCTTTTGAGATTCTGCAAGGCAAGATGTTGCTCATAGGTTAAATTATAAGTAAATTTTCTATCACAGACATTAAACTGTTGCCTAAAATCAGCTTCACAGACATTGCAAAAGGCAGTAGTAATAGGTGTATTCACAGGTATAAAAACACTACGTTTTCTAGGAATGTTATTAGGAGCAGTACTAACATTAAACAAAATTTTAAATTTAAATTTCTCACAAACATTTTCAAGTCGGTAATAATATCAACTAAATCTAAATTAGTCATAGGTATGAAACTCAGTCCTTTTGAAAGAAGGGACACATGAGAATCACTCAAAACAAAGGATGAGAGGTTAAGAATACCTCTCACTACTTGGGCATTCTTGCCCTGTCTCAACGGACTGTCGTACTTGCGTTTCATTGAGGAAGTCTCTTGCTTCATCGATAATGGTTCCCTCTTGTTTAAAGAGTCCTGCACACGTTCGGTTTCTCTAACTGAAACCGCTTCTCTGTGAAGTTTAAAGTCGACTGATGCGTTTTTTTACTAGCATGCTGCACATCCGATACCAGGTTCAAGGCAGCAGTTGATGAGGTGTCCATAGCGGACGTCATTACAGCGTCAGTGTTAACGCTACTAGAAGAGGCAATGGTTACAGACTCAGAAGGAGTTAAGTGACAGTGTCTGTTTGTATAGAATTGGCGCCAACAGTCAAATTTGAATCAAGGGGCTGAAATACATCTAGCGCCCTAATAGAAGTACCAGCAAAAGTTTTTGCATTGTGATTTTTGTTAGATGTTACCATAGTTGATTCTCTTGGGTCATTCCTGGGCCAAGAGAAGATGTGACCCACTCTGAAATCATTAATGTCTCGAGATGTAGTACCAATAATGATGAGTTTAGCAAAAATCTGGGCCTAACCTTTGAGGTTATGGATGTAACTAAAGAACAGCTTGTGGTTATACTTAGTTAGGGAAACTAATTTGGATTCACAGTTAGCTTTGGAGGACTTCATTAGGAGTCTTATTTGCTTGTTTAAGCTGAGGTGGGAATATTTCCAGTTTTGAGATTATTCCTTCCTACTCTTAGACAGCAATTTCTTTCTCCTATTATATAGCCTATTAATGGCAACTGTCCACCAGGCAGGTTGTTTTTTCCTTGAAGATCTTGCTTTGGTTCTATCAGGTGTGGCAGAGTCAATACAACTGTACAGGTGTTTGTATAAAGCATTGGTGTATAACTCAGCATAGGTGTCTCTTCCATCAGTGGGGGGAGGGGCTAAGAAGCTATTTTGCTGTCATGTAAGTGGTTGTAATTGGCCTTGTTGACTTTTTTTAGTCTAGTTGCTGCTAGTGGGGAGGATCTTGTTTTAAAGTTACTTCTAGCAAGACTGACTTGTGGACAGATCTCATCAGGGATGGCCACACAGTGGGAGTGGTGCAGAGGTCCCCCATGTTGGTGAGCACCAGGTCCAGGATATTTGAGCACTGGAGTTAAAGTCCAGGAACCTTTGGGTAAGTGAGTTAGAACAAGTATAATTTACCCAGTCTATGGACGGGTACTTAAAGTTACCCAAAACCATGGTGTTTGGTTGTATCTTGATTGACTCAAGTAGATCCACGTAGGCTGTGTGGATGCCCTGATTCATGAAGGGGGTCCTATAGCTGGCAATGACCTGAAGAGGGGTCTTACCTACAGTCAACTGCACCTGAAGTAATTCAAGGGAATTGTGCTGTTTAACCAATCTAGAGGTGTATTTATCTTTAATGAATATTGATACACCACCTCCTTTAGTTTTCATAGATGGGGTGCTCTCCACAGCCTTAAACCAGGTCTCAGTCACTGCACAAATGTCAGCATCTTCCAGGGTGAGGACTGCTTCCAGTCAGTGCAATTTCTGGTTTAGACTCCTAGTGTTTAGCAGCATAACCTCGAGGTTGTTTTTACAGGGTACTTTTATATCCAGAATTTTGTTCTTGTAACATTGCCTAAAAAAGGCACTATGGGGATGGCAAGAGCCTTAGCCAGTAACCGAAATCCCAGGGGTGACAGATGAAGCCTATTTCTTGCAAAGCATCTAGGTCTGTCGACCATGTCATCCCAGACTGACAGATACTGAATCTCCTTTGAATGACACCAGAAACTAAGCCAATTGAAGTCAACCATTTTTTGTTTGTACTGAGGTATCATCCTAGGCGAAGATAAAATGCTGCTTAAGGCTATGGACATAATTGCCTGAGACACATAATCCAGGAGCTCAGTCATGTCTGCCTTCATATAGTCCAGTGAAGTACGTCTCAAGTTGTTCACACCAACATGGACTTTGACGGAGTCATAACAGTGCCTAATGTTGAAAGACTTGAGTGCATGTGGGATGTAGTGGACCCTCGCACCAAACAGACAGCTGACCATGACCTTCTCCTTATCCAGCCTGGTGAGACGGACTCACAATTGAGTCGCCTAAGACAAAGATGCTTGTTTTTCTGTTATGCCTTAGAAGCTTGACTGGTGAAACAATGGTGTGTGATGTATTATGTATAATATGTTCTGCAGAGGATGCATTATGTGAGGTGTGCTTGTGTTTGTGAGGTCTCTGATGTTTATGTAAGCTTCTTGTAAGGACCTCCGCATATGTAGGTTTATGTGTTGCTGGTTTGGTAAGTGCAGGAGGTGAGGTGTACAAGCTGAAAACCTGCTTAGTATCACATGACTGACAGGTGTGTGAGAGAGCCTGGATTCTAGGTTCTTGCTATAGCTGCATCTCTCTCATAATGAAATTGTGTGGACTAGAAGAAGTGGGTTTGTCAGTGTATATGAGGCAATTGCTTCATTGCCTCAGGATGCCCATGTTGACCAGACTGGTGGGGAAATTGTGAGAAATTATCTGTCCATAATGCTAGGTAAGCTGATGTTGTCAGAAAACAGGGACAGTACAGAAAGGAACAAGTAAAGTAAAGGACAGGAGAAGTGGACAAAAAATATGAATGGCAAATGGGTAGGATCTGTGTTGGTATCTTTGGAGCTTCGCTGAATGCATCACCTGTCAGTCAGGGACAATCGCGAGAACTCACTGATGGAGCACCAGCAGAGTACTAATGGAAAATTTGCAGGCAGAAGTGTTTATGTTTATAACTGCCAATGGTGCCCACCGCTGCTTGGCAGTGCGCACTGTGCATACGTGGTGCTTATGTAGTAAATCAGAGCAAACTGATTTAAACAAACTAACCAATAAAAAATCGTAGAAATGAACCCTGATCCAGCAACCTTCAATCAGATGAGTTCTAACTGCACACTCCTGCCACCAGGGTGCAGAGGAACCCTCTCCAACAAAAGATGACCTAGTTTAGTGCTTAAGTTATACAAACAGAACTAGATTCAGCAGGTCTGAATCTAGTCTATGCTAGAGCAAACAAAGTGCAACAATTTCAGAACAAAAAAAAAAACAGTTCAAATAAGCAGTTATGTTGTAAAAATGCAGTTAAAAAAGTGCAATATATAGTGAAATTTTCTACTTAAATCTTGCAGAGATCAGCAGATGTCTGCATGTGGGAAGTTATCTGGCTGCTGTTCTAACATGACTCATAAGCTTTTTTTTTGTAAAAATAATGAGGTTTGGACATCTGTTAAGAGAATTTCTCTTTTTATAGAGTCTGACTATAATTTTATTGAAGTTTGTTGCAAATGAAACCTATTCAGTAATGTCAGTTTATTTTATTACTTATACAAGCTCAAAGCCAAGTACCATCAACGACAGTTATAAAATGCAGTGATTCTGACTTTACCTGGCTCTGAGCATGACAATGAAGATCTATCGGTTAAAAATTGTTGACTGCGGTGGGGCACTGTTGGATCAGATCTAATTTCAGGTTGTGCTCAGTACAGACAACACAGAAAACAATGACTGGTATGTAATACAGAAGAAAAGTGTAGAAATGAGGTAATACAGCTTTGTCAAACATTCAGAGATCACAGCATTAGGATACATAAAATAACAAAGTAAATGATGAATAATTGCTTAAATATACTATAGAAAAAGCATGAGGGAAGTACATACAGTCCTTGCAAATCATTGTAACCTTCATAAAGGAGCTAGGAGGAATAAATCATGGGCAGCCTCAAAGATGATGAAATGAATCCTCAGAACAGGATTACCTGCAGGAAGGATATTGAGTGTAGTAGTGTGACTATGTTCTCCAGGGACAACAATAGGATGGATCTGCCAGCAAACCGCTTCTGACTTTTGTCCATGCAACAGCCAGTGTTATGACACTCAGTAGAAAATCATAAATCTGAAGGTACACATTACTGGAGAAAAGAGTGCTTAAATAAAATTGAGTAAGCCGGGTAAAAGAAGTTAAGGCAAACAGCAAGAAGACAGGCAATAAGTAATAGCAGTAAAAAAAGTGATCAAGGGAAAGACAGTCTGCCTGATCTGGGGAAGAAATTTCTATGAAATGGATGCAGAATGAAAGCAACAAAGTAGACTGGAGAAGGGAGAGTTGGCTTAGCTGCTTGTGCTGCAGGACATGGATTTGGGATGTGGAGCTTTGAGGAGATGTGCTGGAGGATGGAAAACTCCAGAGGAGAATCTTGAAGATTGAGACAAAAATGGGGGAGTCAAGGGAAAAGGAACAAATGAAGAGCAACAGGTATACAGGAGACCACAGCAGGCAGAATAGATAGGGTTACAGAGCTTTGAAACAAGAAGTCAGAGGGAAGGGATAGAGGAGAAATACAGGAAAGCGAATGTACAGGGAAATGGGACAAGTGGTAAGCAAGATAAATATGGGGACAGGCAGTAAATAGAAGTTATGTCCTTACCATAACGTTCCATGTGGAGTGTTCATCTCGCCTTTGTTCTTACACATGGGTTCGGAGCCGATCCTCGGCTCCGTGCCGGCCTCTTGCAAGCTCTGCATCGAGAAGAAGCTCGAGACAATCTAATACCCACAATCCCCCTCTGCCTTTACCTCAGATCTAGTTTGCAAGTAAACCAATCTATAGAATAGCACATTCATGCTTATACACATAAGTATAGAAAGCAATTATAGAAAAACTATATATATCTAAACAGACACATATAAAAATATATGTGTATACCAACTATGTACACAGAATAGTAACAGTAGCAAAAAATGCTCCTGGCCAGGCATCAAAGAACGTTCTTCCTAAGGGTGGGAGGGTGGGACTGTAAGAACAAAGGCGAGATGAACACTCCACATGGAACGTTATGGTAAGGACATAACTTCTATATGTGATAGTGTTCAATCTCGCTTGTTCTTACACATGGGTAGCGTCCCTAGCTCCTTGATCCTGAGGAACTCACGGGAGGACGTTCTTGAGCACAGTGGAACCAAATGTCCCTAGAAACCTTGTCTACTTTATAATGAGAAATAAATGTATGTGGCTTAGACCAGGTAGCAGCCGCACAAATAGCATCCAGTGGTAGGCGAGCTGCATGAGCCAAAGACGTAGATATTGACCTTGTGGAATGTCCTTTGGGTTTGTTTAAAAGGGGTTGATTTGTAGAATCGTAGACATAGATTATACAATCCGTTAACCATTTAGAAAGAGTTCTTTTGGTAACTGCAAGTCCTTTCCTGCTATCAGCAAAAGCCACAAAGAGTTGATCTGTTTTTCTGTGATCTTTTGTTCTATCCAAATAAAATCTTAGCTGTCTGTGAACATCCAATTTGTGTAACATATACTCCATTTTGTTGGAGTGGTTTTTGAAGAAAGTGGGTAATTCAATGGACTGATTAATATTGTTAATAGAACACACTTTAGGGAAGAAGGATGAATTGGTTCGAAGAGAAACTCTGTCAGAGTGAAAGATCAAATAAGGGTGCTTGATGGAGAGAGCCTGAAGTTCAGATACTCGTCTAGCAGAAGTAATGGCTACCAGAAAGAGAGTTTTCCAGGACAAAAATTTTAATGGGCAAGAAGAGGCGGTTCAAAGGGGCAACATTAAATTAGACAACAACAAATTCAGACTCCAAGGAGACGTCGGAGATCTGACCGGTGGTCTGATATGAAAAACTCCTTTTAAAAAGGCTTTACAAAGTCTGTGAGCCATGATAGGAGCTCCACATTCTTCCACATGGAAATTCGAAATGGCAGCCAATTGAACTCTTAGAGTAGCAGGAGAAGCACCCTGATGAAATAAGTCTGTTAAGAACTCTAATATCTTATTCAAAGGAGCTATAAAGGGATCCACATGGCAGAATACAAACTGTTTCCATTTGCTAGTATATGTTTTAGTAGTGGAAGCTTTATGCGAAGCCACTAATATATCCTGGACTGCTGGTGACAAAAGATCAGACCTGGCTAAGTTGGGAATTGGAGCAGCCAAGCTGCTAGATGGAGTGACAGGAGCGCGGGATGGGGAACCCCTGACGAGTGAGTCAATAGATCTGGCTCTGGGTCCAGAATCCAGGGTCCCCGAATGCAGTGTATTTTCAGGAAGGGAAACCAAATTTGACGAGGCCAGAATGGAGCAATGAGGATTATCGTCCTGTGTAGGTTCCTGGCTTTCTGGAGAAACTTCGATATCAGAGGAAATGGGGGAAAAGCGTATAGGAGTCCCGGGGGCCAATCGTAAACCAGTGCGTCCCTGGGGACTTCCCCTGGAGGGGGTAATAGGGCAAAGTAGCTCCTGCATTTGGCATTCATTGGAGACGCAAACAGGTCGCAGGAAGGCTGGCCCCACGTGCGAAAAATCCTTTTCGCCACTGACTGTTTTAGAGACCACTCGTGCGGTAACAGAATTGCTCTGCTCAGCCTGTCGGCTATGACGTTGGATGACCCCGGGATGTGCGTTGCTATTAGAAAGCGACCCATGGACTCCGCCCACTGCCAAATTCTCATGGCCTCTCTGCATAGTTGATAGGACTTGGTTCCCCCTTGTTTGTTTATGTACCAGACTACAGACATGTTATCCGTCTGAACTGCAATAGTCCCTAGAGGAAGAAGGGGAGCAAAGTGTTGCAACGCTAGAAACACTGCCCTCAACTCTAGAACATTGATGTGCAGATTGTACTCTAAATTGGTCCATTCGCCTTGGACTGTCTGTCCCTGAAAGATGCCCCCCCACCCTATCAGGGAAGTGTCCGTGGTCACCGTAACTGTGGGCGTGAGTAGCACAAACGGCCTTCCCTTGGAAAGGTTGCACGTTTGAAGCCACCAGTTTAGATCTGTTTTGCAAGTCTTTGTTATAAGAATCTCGTGTGTTAGAGGTAGTTGTTGAAACGACCATTGAGCAAACAGTAGCCATTGTAGGACTCTCATGTGCAGCCTTCCCAGGGGAATTGCAATAAGGGAGGCTGACATGAGGCCCAACACCTTCAGTACTAGTTTTGCAGGAGATTTCCTTGACAAGAGTAGAAGACATATGTGAGTCTGCAGTGATAATATCCTTTCTGGGGGAAGCCTCAGAATCAATTGACGTGTGTTTAACTCTGCTCCTATGAACAAGATATTTTGTGATGGCTGAAGTAAGGATTTTCCGAAATTTACGGAGATCCCTAGGTGAACACACAGTTGAAGAACAAAGTCTCTGGCCTGCAGTAGTTGAGGCCGGGTGGTGGCCGAAAGGAGCCAGTCGTCCAGATACGGAAACACCTGGAATCCCTGGCGTCTCAAGTGAGACGCTACCACTGCCATGCATTTGGTGAAGACCCTGGGTGCTGAGGTCAGACCAAAGGGCAGGGCTCGAAATTGAAAGTGACTGGCTCCCAGCTGGAAGCGCAAATGATCTCTGGATGCCCTGGCCATTTTGATGTGGTAGTATGCATCCTCTAGATCTATTGAGCACATCCACTCGTCCTTCTGTAAGAATGGAAGGATCGATTGAAGCGTGACCATTCGAACTTTTCTTTCTTGACGAAAGTATTGAGGTAGCTTAGGTCTAGAATGGGCCTCCAGTCCCCTGTTTTCTTTGGAACTAAAAAGAACCTTGAGTAAGTCCCGAATCCTTGCTGGTCCGCTGGGACTGGCTGGATGACTCTTTTTTCTAGCAGCTTTGAAATTTCTAAAGCTGCTGGCTCTCGCAGATGGGGCGGTACATCTGGGAGTCTTTTCTTTGGAATGGGATGGGATAGGAAGGGTATGTTGTAACCTCTGGTAACTACGCTTTTTACCCACTTGTCTGTAGTTATATTTTGCCAGGCCTGAGGGTATAAAGCTAAGCGATCCCCGACTGCCTCCAGAGCAGGACAGTCGGGCCTCCTCTCAGGAGTGCTGGAAAGGTTTACCAGGGAGTGTTTCCCTGTCACCTTGATGTTGCGGACCCCTCTGCCGCCAGTGCGGCGTCTTCCGCCTCTGGTCCGTCCTCTGCCTGTCGAGGGGGCATCACACTGTGTGCCTGAGAGAGAGTCTTGGGGTTTTGAAACCACATTTTCCCACCGCGTTGCCCTTTGGGGTACGGGTCTGGTTGGGGTGGAAAACGGACTCCGACAGCAGACAGAGTCTTTCCCTCTTGTTCACACCGGTAAGGGTCTCCTTTACCTTGGGGCCAAAAAGAGTGGCACCGTCAAATGGGGCATTTGTAAAGGAAGACTTGAAGGCTTCCGAAAGGAGCATAGGCGCATCCACGATTGTCTACGAAGAGCAATCGCTGAAGCTGCTGCCCTACTCGAACCTTCGGCTGCGTAGGAAATCAGCCTCATGGACGAGTTAACAATCGATGTTAGGGTATTAAGTTGCGCTGTCACTTTCTCTGAGACAGCTGCATCTGTAGCACCCTGGAGGGTATCTCCCAACTCTTTGACTAGATCCCTCTGCAGACGTGTAAAATGGGTCAGATAGTTCAGGGACCGCATGGAAAAAGCCGCTGAACTAAAAATGCGCTTCCCATATCTATCCATCGTCCTAGAATCTTTATTAGGCGGATGGACAGATGAAGAAGACTCCGACATCTCCTTTTTCGTGGCTGCTGCCACCACCATAGCGTCTACTGGAACTCCTTTTGTAAGGTAGGACTTATCCTGAGGTGCTGTGATGTACTTGTTAGGTTTTCTTGGAACAGGTTCCACTGTGTCAGGAGTCTCCCACGCCCTTCGAGCAATTAGTTCCATTAATTCGTCGAAGGGCGGAGTGACCCAGGAGGAGGAAGGGCGAGCACCAAATGCCTTCAGCAGAACTGACTCATCCTCAGAAGGGGGAAGGGACTGCCAGTCACCTCTCTGCTTCAGGATCTCCAAAATGTCTGAAAAGAGACATCTTCTGAAGGTGACTTTGGGGACCCTCTGACTCATCTAAGTCAGTGTCAGATGTCAAGGATTCCTGTGCAGAATCCAAGTGTCTCCTCTTACACAATCTCTTCCTAGGGACTTCCTCGTGGGAGCATCCGAAGAAGCCTCGGAGGAAGAGGGGCACCCTCCAGGGGTGGCTGAGACACTGGTGCCCGACGCTTGGATGTGGCCGTGGGTGCAGATGAAGACAAAGGCCCTTTATGGGGAGGAGAAACTGCTTCCACTGATGTGGTTGTCTGGGTAGACAACACCTTCCTCATCAGGTCGAACGCCCCGGTCCCGCATCGAAGAGTCCCCGGTTCGAAGAAATGGGAAGAATCCCGACACGGGCACGAAGGCATCGACCCGAGGACGGAGCCGAATCGATCCGCCGAGGCCCGAGGTAGAGTCGGAACCGACACGTCGGTTCGACTCTCGGCCCCGGAACCAAGAACAGACCGTCGGCTCCGAGACTCCGGTACCGGGTCCGCCGGAGTCGAGGTGAGGGGAACAGACCGAGAACTGACGGTTCTGGACCCGAGGGCTCCACAATCAGTAGATCAGCCTCTTCCGGCTCCAAAGACTGAATCGGTCTCGGAGGAGGAATGGATGGAGATACAGGAAGGCCTTCAAGTTTCGACACCAACTGGGTGGAAACCGAAATAAGTTTAGAGAGGGCCGAATGCTCCAACAACTTCTGCACCACGCGATCCACATCGACATCCGAAAGTTTGGAGGAAGAACGGGTCGAAGGAACCGAAGACGGAGCCGACCTCAATATGGCCGAAGGAGGGAGCTCCATCACCGGTTCCAAGACTCGAGGCTCAGGAACCGATACCAGTTGAACACTCGGCCCCGAAGTCTGTGGAACCGGTGATCTAACCTTTGAAGAAGAGCTCGGAGCCGATGACTTAGGCTCCGACGTCTTCGATTCCTTAGAGGACTTCGATGCCTGGTCAGAAGCATCCAGAGCCTCTTGGAAAGCCGGTTTCAATAGACCCCTGTCCATTAGTTTCCTGCGCCTATCTGTCATGACCCTCCCACTAAAAGAGTGACAGATGGAGCAATCCTCTTGTAAGTGGAGAGGGCCTAGGCAGTAGACGCAGGAACTATGGTTGTCAGTGACCGACATTTTCTGGCCACACTGACAACGCTTGAAACCAGACTTTACCTTCTCAGACATTGTAGAATAAAAAGACAACTCCAGTAAAAAACAGTCAAATCCGAAAAAAGTTAGTCACAATCGAGTAATTGTCAAATCCGGTAAAAATTTTGTCTCAACTATGGAAAGATATGAAGGGTGTAGGCCCCGATAACAAAAATACCGATAAATAAAGTTAACGGTACCAAAGAATTAACGGAACCACAACACAATCACACTTGTTAACACAGTAAATATCAACTAGACTAGTATCCTAATAAAATACAACAATAAAAGTTATATCTTAGCTTAGAAACTCTCGAGCTAGCTCCCAACGATGCGTATGCAGCAGCGGCAAACTAGATCTGAGGTAAAGGCAGAGGGGGATTGTGGGTATTAGATTGTCTCGAGCTTCTTCTCGATGCAGAGCTTGCAAGAGGCCGGCACGGAGCCGAGGATCGGCTCCGAACCCATGTGTAAGAACAAACGGCGAGATTGAACACTATCACATTTATAGTTATTAGTAAACAACTGGACACAGAAAGAATGACTGTACAATACAACACTGTACCACACAGTATCACAGTAACATAAGTAAAAAATATTTTGAGAATATTATCCAAGTGTTAGAATACCGTAACAGCAGTTAGCTTATGGTAAGGACATTTTCTGTTCTACTTTGCAAGGGGGTCAAACAGCCCTATCCCTCTCTCTCTGTGATATCAAAAATGTTACGGTGGAGTTTGGAAGGCTGCTACTCTCTCCCCTCACAACCAGATGTTATGCAGATGGCGAAAAGCACCTTTAAAATAATGCAAAAATGGACAGGATATGAGTTAGCAGACTCAGTTTTATTTATTCTGCTACTACAGAGGATTTTCTTGGGCAAACATTATAGAGAAAATTATATAAATTAACACATTACTGTGGATGACAGAGCCAGGCCCTCCTAATCAAAGGAACTGTTTACATGTGTTTGAAACTAAAGGAACACTGTGTCCTTACCTGTTGTTGCTTTGCTCCAACACCCTCTGGGTAAAGGTGCCAATGTGAATGTAGGTAACCACCTGCAGTCCGAACATTCTTCAGTGTGATAATGGATCCATACGCCAAATCTGGTAGGGATAAATAAGATACACACACATTTATACATATGCTAAACCAGGAGATAGAAACACAATAACAATCATAGACCGTCTCACAGCATGACACTGGCATGCACACCAGCAGAATGCACAAGTCAGAATAAAGCAATAGGTCATACAGGAAACAGGATCGATACTACACAGCAAAATACACTAAATGTAACATGAATTTGAGTATTAGACACTATTCTGGTTATGGTAACAAAATCAAGAAAAACAAAGTAAAATCTAGTCTTAGACAAAATATGAAATACAAAATAAAAAGCATAAAACTGGTCAACTAAAAACAGTAAAGGAAACATGGGTATTTAATCAGCAGCAATTAACGTATGGGAAATGGTCAAGCAACAGCTGCCGATAATATTGTGTACTTTTAATGTGTTAGTAGCCTTCCTCATCTTTGGATAATGAAAACGGCACCCCACTATAAAAATTCTTACTAAAAGAATCAAGACTCCTTTTACATGTCTACACTACAAAATATTTTTGCACAACAGTGACTTCTTCCCTCATTCACTAGTTAAGGATGACCAGGCAAACTGAAGTCAACAATCATTCAATCATTTCTTCAGTATTCTGTTTCCAGAACAGGTTATGAACTTCCAGAGATATGGGTATCCTGACTTCCAAGATGGCTGCACACTGACCAACAATTTCATGTTATCTCTAAAAGTGTGGGAAAAGAAAGAAATAAGAGATAGCAATTATGTCAGCTTGAGTAAAATCCAGTTACTGGCTTGTAAGTACATTGCCTAGATACCAGCACAGACGAAATTTAGGAAAACCTGGAAGAAAATCAGCTAGACAAGGTAAAGAGAAAACACTCACTGGGAAGAATCCAGCAGCTGTTCAGCAAAAAAAAGCTCAAACCTCAGCTTTAGCATAAAAGATGGCTTTCGATAATTTAGAGGGAAAATAAATCGAATGTGCTCAGAAGTGATTAAAATACAAGAAACACTGAAGGAGTATACAAACTAAAATAAAAAAATGGCTAGAAAAATAGTTACTTTAACTAGCTATTCAGATGAACTGATAAAACTGCAAAAAAGCAGAAGCTCAATTGAAGAAAAGACTGGCTGATTATGAGACTTCTCAAGAACATGGGATCAAGGGAAAGACAGTCTGCCTGATCCGGGGAAGAAATTTCTATGAAACAAAATGAAAAAGAAGTTATGTACTCACCATAACGTTCCATCTGAGTAGATACTTCATTTCTCTGCAACTTGTGGGTGCCGGATCCGACCTCGGATCCGATCCGGCAGCTTTCCAAGCTCCAAGATCCGAGCTCCTAGCTCCTCCCCCCTACCCATAATCCCCTGCTACTAACCACATTACCTCAGATCGTTTTTTTTTTGCCTCGCCAACTTGAGACAGAACCAACTCCGAGTGATCAGAAAATTCCCGACAGGTTCGGGGGATGGCGGGGGGGGTCGGTTGCAGACAAATGAAGTATCTACTCAGATGGAACATTATGGTGAGTACATAACTTCTTTATCTGAAGTAGTTACTTCATTTGATCTGCAACCTGTGGGACAGAGTCCCCAGCTAACCTACAAGAACCTGGGTGGTCCTTACGGAAGGATATTCCGAAGCACCACGGAGCCAAAAGAAGCCCTACTCCTGGAAATCATATCCAGCTTGTAATGAGAAATGAACGTATGAGAAGAGGACCAGGTAGCTGCTGAACATATATCATCTACTGGAACCCTAGACCAAAAGGCTGTTGAGGTAGCTACAGATCTTGTGGAATGAGCACTGATACCAACCGGAGCTGGCTTGCCAGACGAAGTTTATCCCTGCATAATGCACTGACAGATCCAATTTGCTACAGTCACTTTAGTAATTGCCTTGCCCATGGCTGACTTTGCATAAGAAACAAACAACTGGTCCGACTTGCGAAACTCTCTAGTCCTGTGCAAGTAAAAATGCAGTTGTCTGTGTACATCCAATTTGTGCAACGTGTATTCACCTTTGTTGTGAAAATTTGGGAAAAATACAGGAAGATTTATTGACTGATTAATATTTGATTCTGTAGCTACCTTAGGCAAGAAAGATGGATTAGTCCTGAGGGACACTCTATCCTTGTGAAAGATAAGGTACGGAGGCTTGATACACAAAGCTTGCAATTCTGAAACCCTCTTGGCTGAAGTAATAGCCACCAAGAAAGCCATTTTCCAAGATAAGAACTTTAACGGAACCGAGGCCGCAGGCTCGAAAGGTGGCCTCGTCAAGGCTTGTAATATCAGAGTGAGATCCCACGGGGGAACCACAGTCTTTACAGGTGGTTTCAAAAGAAAAACGCCTCTTAAGAAGGTTTTGCACAACTTAGTAGATGCTAAAGAGCCTATGCCGTCCCCCACATGAAAATGGGAGATGGCCGCCAGCTGCACCTTAACCGTTTAGGCACTTGCTCCCTGCCTAAAAAGCAGGGAAAGGAAGTCCAGAATAGTCGGAATAGGGACAGTAAATGGGTCCAGGTCTTTGTCTTTGGCCCAGATGGAGAAACGTTTCCATTTGCTGTTGTGAAGTTTTCTGGTAGATGGTTTATGGGCCGCCACCAGAATGGCTTTAACGGGGGAAGAGATACCGGGAGTCCTAGCCATTAATGGAACTGGATCAACCAAGCCGCAAGTTTGAGATTGGCCAGGTTTGGGGTAGGGCATCCCGCTGGATGCGAGATTATGTCTGGACTGGGATCCAGAATCGATGGGGGAGTCATACTGTGAGACCGCAGAAAAGGGAACCAGATCTGTCGAGGCCAGAATGGGGCTATGAGGATAACTCTGCTCCCCAACCGACAGGCTTTCTGGATGAATTTCATCATGAGTGGGAGGGGGGGATAAGCATAAAGGAGTCCGGGGGGCCAAGCATGGACTAGAGCATCTCTGGGGGTCTCCCCTCTGGGGGGAACTATCACAAAGTACTCGCTGCATTTTGTGTTTAAAGGAGAAATGAAAAGATCACAGCGAGGCTGACCCCATTTGTGGAAGATCTGCTTCGCAACAGACGGATTCAGAGACCACTCGTATGGAGTGAGAAGCACCTGACTTAGTTTGTCCGCTAATATGTTGGACCGTCCCGGAATGTGCGTTGCTATCAGAAAGCGGTTGGTGGACATCGCCCATTCTCACACTCTCATGGCTTCTCGACACAGGGGATAAGATCTGGTCCCTCCTTGTTTGTTTATATACCAAACTACTGCCATGTTTGTCCATCTGCATTGCAATAGTCCCCAGGGGAAGAAGGTCGTGGAGAGCTTGCAATGCCAGAAGCACCGCCCTCATCTCTAGGACATTGATATGCAATGCGGTCTCTAGGGAAGTCCACATGCCTTTAACGGATCTGCCTGAACAATGTCCCCGCCACCCGAGGTGAGAAGCGTCCGTGGTCAACGTGGCTTCGACCGGGGGGATCACAAAAGGCCTCCCTTCTCTGAGTTCTTGCGCATGTAACCACCACAGAAGGGAGCCCCTGCAAACCCTGCTCAGGGGTACTGGCGTGCTTAACGGGTGAATTGACAGGGACCATTGGACTAGAAGGGTCCATTGTAATATGCGCATTCGCAGACGGGCATGAAGAGTGAGACCGATCGCTGCTGACATTGACCCCAGTGCCCTCAGGACTAACTCCGCCGGAGGAGCAGGGCTCCAAAGAAGAGCTAACACCTGATACAACAAGTTGTTCAGCCTGGCTGACGTTAGAACAACTCGGGAGATTTGTGTATCTAACCTGGGCCCTATGAATTCTAGGGCTTGAGTGGGGCACAGGCAGGATTTCTGCTCGTTCACTGAGATGCCTAGGTTGTAGGCCAGAGACAGAGCATAATCTCTCGCCACACAGAGCTGATGCCTGTTGGTCGCGGTGAGGAGCCTGTCGTCTAGTTAGGGGAAGACCTGAAAACCCTGAAGTCTCAAGTGGGCTGCAACCACTGCCATGACCTTGGTGAACACTCTGGGGGCTGAGGTGAGTCCGAATGGAAGAACCCTGAATTGATAATGACTGTCTCCGAGCCGGAAGCAGTGAAACCTCCTGGATCGTCTGTCCATCAAGATGTGGTAATACGCATCCTTGAGGTCTAACGAGCACATCCAGTCGTTCTCCCGCAGAAGGGGGAGAATTGATTGGAGAGTGACCACCCGGAACTTTTCCTTGGGTATGAACAGGTTCAGAGCGGAAAGGTCTAAAATGGGTCTGAGGTCCCCCGTTTTCTTTGGCACCAAAAAGAACCTGGAGTAATAACCCAATCCGGACTGATCTGGGGGGACGGGCTGGATGGCTCTTTTTCTTAGCAGCTTTGAAATCTCCAAAGCTGCTGCCTCCCTCTGATCGGGTGGGACATCGGGGAGACATCTGGGTTTGGGGGGGTAGGTTCATGAATGGAATGGAGTATCCTCTGGATATGATCCGGAGCACCCATTGATCTGATGTAAGGGACTCCCAATTTGACAGGTGCTCTGACAACCGCCCCCCGACTGCCTCCAGTGAGGGACAGTCGGGCAAGCCCTCAGGGCTGTTGCACGGGTCTGTCCGAGAAAGGTTCTCTAGACCCGAAGTTACGCGGCCCCCCCTCTGCCTCTGGGCCGGCATCCACCTTGTCCTCCTCTGCTTCTAGAGGACGAGTGGTCCGCAGCAGGATGGGATTGCCGAGACTTACGGAACCACAGCTTCTTTTGTCCCCTCTGATTCCTGGAGAAGGATCTTTGGGGACTAGAGAAGCGGACTCCGACGGCAGACAGCGTCTTCCTGTCCTTTTCGCTTTGGACCAGCATGTCGCGAACAGTTTTGCCAAACAAGGCAGAACCGTCAAAAGGGGCGTTCGCAAAGGACGCCTTGAAGGGATCCATGAAGTCGCAAAGACGGAGCCAGGAGAGACGTCGCAAGATGACCCCGGCTCCGCTAGCTCTAGCGGCTCCCTCCATTGCGTGGGAGAGAAGCCACATAGATGTATTGGAGATGGATTTTAGAGTGGCCATCGGAGTCTCAAAAACCTTCTTGTCTGGGACCGACATGGACTCCGGGGGGGCTGCAGCGTATTCCTTAATCAAGTCTCGCTGTAGCCTAATGGTATGTGCCATATAGTACAGCACCCTTATGGAGAAGGTCGCTGAAGCAAACATCCGCTTCCCAATCCGGTCAAGCGCTCGAGATTCTTTATCCAGCGGGTGAACCGAAGAACTCTCCTGCGCGAGTTCTTTCTTGGTGGCCGCCGCCACCAACATGGCATCAACAGGGGTTCCCTTTGGCCCAAGATGGTCTATCTGTAGGGGGACTGAGGACTTTATCGGGGCGCCTAGGGATTGGCTCCACGGTGTCGGGCTCCTTCCATGCCCTGATGGTAATTAAGTCCACCAGGGGGTCGGCCGGAGGGGACACCCAGGAGGTAGATGGGCCTGCCTCAAAGGCCTCCAGGAACATGGACTCATCAAGGGAGGGCTTTTGGGCTGACCACTCCCCTCTGATACGCAACATTTCCATGATGTCTCCAAAGGAGACATCTTCAGGGGGTGACCTTGGGGAACCCTCCGTATCATCTAAGTCTGTGTCAGTGGTAATGGACTCGGGGGAGTCCAGGTGCCTCCTTTGGCACCGATGTTTCCGAGGGACCTCCTCGGTGGGGCTGTCCGAAGAGGGCTCGTCAACGGGTTGTTGTTCCTCCGCGGGAACTAGCTGGAGGGCTTGGGCAGGCTGTCCCGATGGATGGATGATGGAAGACAGATCCTCATACAGTGGGGGTACGGGTGGATCCGAAGCCCGGTTCGGGGATCTGGAGGACCTCAACAGTACCCTCTCCACTACCTCAAAAGCCGAAGGAGAGCCACTCTCGCCAGCCTCTGAGAGCAATCTCCTCGGATCCGAGGAAGGGATCGGGGTCGGAGCCGATGCAGTCGGCGCCAAGGCAGAGGTGTGCTCCGACGCCAACAGCGCCGAAGACACAGCAACTCCCTCGGATCCGATGCTCAGCCCTCGGCCCAGAGAGCTCGGGTCCAATAAGCTCAAAGGTATAGTCGGCGTTGAAGAGACCACCGCTATCGGCGCCAACAATTCCCCGGGTCCGAATGGGCCTGGATCCGATGACTCCGAGACCCGAAAACGAGTCAGAGAAGGAGTGATCGGGGCAAATATGGGGGCTGCACTCCCCCCCAGAGGGGGGGGAGGCAGGAGCATCCCCATCTGCATTTGGGTCTGCAAGAACCGACGCATCATCCGATCCATATCCGCTACGGGTCGACCTGGATGAAGTAGTAGAGGTGGGCCGGGAGGGCCGCCTCGAAGATCTCGAGGGAGACCTATCCTCCTCCGGCTCCGGCGAGAAACAGGGCGAACGGCGTCGAGAGGAGGGGGATTCGGAGACCCTCGAGGGAGATCTAAGCACTTTCACTGGCGGAGCCGAAGTATGAGGTTCGGCCCGCCTTTTGTGGGACTTATGTCCTTCTTTATCCTTGTGCCTCTTCTCTTTAAGGGAAGAGGCACTAGTTTCCCCAGAGCTCAAACCCGAAGTGGGAGGTTGAGTCCCAGGTAGAGCTAAGGGGACAGATAGCGCCGAAGCTACCGAAGCAGCTGGAGCCCGAACAGGAGAGGAAGAAGAAGCCGACTCCTGGGGGAGCTTTCCCGCCAGGATTAGCTTGTTCTTCCTATCCCAAAGTGCCCGGGGGTTAAAGGCCATGCAGATCTGGCAGGCCTCTGACAAATGGGTTGCCCCCAGGCACAAAACGCACTGAGTGTGGCCATCAGCTGGAGAAAGCTTGTGGCCACACTCAGTACATTTAGAAAAAACGGCCTTAGGCCCTTCAGACATATTCACACACACACACACACACACACACACACACACAAAAACTAGGAGGGGGAGGGGGAGTGAAGGTAAGCTATTGAATAAAATTAACAAAAGGGACCAAAACTAGCACTAGGAGTAGAAAAAGGGGCTAGCACACACACAACGACAACTTTGTGAAAAAAAAGATGGTTTAAAACCAGCAATGATCTCACGCAGCCAGGAGCTCTTCACAGGGAAGCTTCTTCAGCCGCGGCAAAAAACGATCTGAGGTAATGTGGTTAGTAGCAGGGGATTATGTGTAGGGGGGAGGAGCTAGGAGCTCGGATCTTGGAGCTTGGAAAGCTGTCGGATCCGACACCCACAGGTTGCAGATCAAATGAAGTAACTACTTCAGATCAGCTGTTTCAAAAAATGGTAGAGTTAGAAAACAAAACTACTAAAGAAAACCTGAGATTTTCTGCAGTACCAGAGAAACTGGAAGGAACAGACTGTATTAAGTTAATGAAAGTACAAATAAGCAAATTAACTGGTATTCCACACCAGGATTAGTTAAGTGAAAGGGCACATCGAGGGTATGCTCCAATCCTGGCCATGAGAAATCAGCCTAGATATTGGTAATGATACAATCATACCAGCCGAAAGAGTTGATCTTGACAAAACTGTGCCAAAAGGGAAAAATATTAAAAACTGGAGACAGCTGAGCATTTGTGGAAAATGATTATTGTACACCAGGCAGAAGAGAAGCAAATTTATTCCAGCAATCATGGAATGACGGGAGACGTGCAAGATTCAAGTTGCTGTATCCCACTGTTTTCAGAATTTTTTTTTTCAGAAAAAAACATTTTGATACAGAACAGGCTACGGAAGAAATAAAGTTTATACAACAAAACGTTAGCTATCAAACAGAAGGGGACTCCGCTTCTCATTCTTCGGACAATAAATCTCATAGAGAGACTTAGTCAGTAAAAACTTTTCCAATGTTCAAAAAAATGCTTGAGAGAGACAAAAATGCACAAGAGCTGACTAGAAGAATCGGGAGTACCAGGGTCTGGTCTTAAATGGAGATGAACAGGAAGAAGACCAGCTACACTTAAATGATTGAATAAATGTGAGACCATAAAGCTTCAATCACATTTGTGAAATATGGCTTTGCAAGAAACAGTGGCTGAGAAAGACTGGACTTTTGTTGACTTGTGGGTGGACTCTAAAACATATACTCCACCTTGTGTCATTAATGCTTACAAGGAGACTAAAAGGGGAAAAAGTAACTAAGTAAAGCAATTTTTGATCTTAATAGCATTTGCATAGAACACTTCCATGACAAACTGCATGTTATAGCATGCATATAAAGCAGTTTTGTGTAGTATGTAGTCAATGGTATTTTAAATGTGGGGATGGGTGATTCTTTTCAATGACTGCTGTATGTGATAAAGATATTAAATTAAACAAGTACCTTTTTTGGTAGCAGCAAGTTTTCTAAGAACTAAGCCAACATTAGAATGGACAGAGGAGATTTTGCAAAGATGGACTGTGAGTAGGGATACACATAATAGGCAAGAGGAGGCTGGAATTTACTGGTGAAAACCTGGCAAAGAAAATAAGGTATTGTGAGCAAATAAGTAGACAGGGAAATGTAACAGAATGAGATGAGGCCAAGAAGACATTTGGCCTAGAGGCTAGAGACCATCTTCCCTTAGCTACCAGGAATTATATCAGAGTAAAGACAAACAGAAAGGGATTGGGGAATACTAAGTGAAAGACCTGCTCTGACAGAGTTTATAGATGAATCTAGAACAGAAGCTACTGTTAAAATGGGATAATTAGTAGAGAATGTAAAACACTGCACAATAACTACCAAAATCGATCCAAAGGCTTAAGAAAAGATTGGGAAGAGAGATTTGATAAGTGACTTACAAGGGAACAGTGGGACGACATATGTATAGTACCCAAGTATGCAACAAAGTCTAGAAGGTTTCAGATTTTTTTGTTGGAAGTGTTTGCATAGGTATTTTTATACCCCAAGCAGACTTCAAAAGATTTTTTCCTCAGGTAGATGGCAAATGTTGGAATTGTGACGGTAAAGGAAAATGTAATGTTTCAGAGGTTAATGAGCTGGCAAGTTTTAAGACTCCCTACAGAGTACTCAGTAAGAAATATTGGGTGAGCAAATGAATGTACAGTGGATATAAAAAGTGCACACGCCCCTGTTAAAATGCCAGTTTTTTGTGATATAAAAAAAGAGACCACAATAAATAATTTCAAAACTTTTCCCACCTTTAATGTGACCTATAACCTGTACAATTCAATTGAAAAAAAAAACAAATCTGTAATGGGAAAAAAAATATAAAAAATAAAAAAAACATACAATAGGCTGGTTGCATGAGTGCGCACCCTTAAGATAATACTTTGCAGAAACACCTTTTGATTTAATTACAACATTCAGTCTTCTTGGGTAGCAGTTTATCAGCATGGCACATCTTGACTTGGCAATAATTGCCCACTCTTCCTTGCAAACGTGCTCCAAATATGTCAGATTACGAGGGCATCTCTTGTGCACAGCCCTCTTCAGGTCACCTCACAGATTTTCTATTGGATTTAGGTATGGGGTCTGGCTGGGCCATTCCAAAACTTTAATTTTCTTTTGGTGAAGCCATTCTTTTGTTGAGTTGGATGTATGCTTGGGGTCATTGTCGTGTTGAAAGGTGAAATTCCTCTTCATCTTCAACTTTCTAGCAGACGCCTGAAGATTTTGGGCCAAATGTGACTGGTATTTGGAAATGTTCATAATTCCCTCCACCTTGTCCCAGCTGAAGAAAAGCAACCCCAAAGCATGATACTGCCACCACCATGCTTCATCATGTGGATGGTGTTCTTCTGGTGATGCGAAGTGTTTGTTCTGCTCCACATGTGCCTTTTGGAATTGTGGGCAAAAAGTTAAATCTTGGTCTCATCAGACCATAACACATTTTCCAACATGATTTTGGGAGACTTGATGTATTGTTTTGCAAATTTTAGCCGGGCCTGGATGTTTTTCTGTATAAGAAAAGGCTTCCGTCTTGCAACCCTACACCATAGTCCTGACATATGGAGAATACGGGAGATTGTTGTCACATGTAGTACACAACAAGAACTTGCCAGAAATTCCTGCAGCTCCTTCAGTTTTGCTATAGGTCTCTTGGCAGCCTCCCTGACCAGTTTTCATCTTGTTTTTTTTTATCAATTTTGGAGGGATGTCCAATTCTTTGCAACATCACTGTTGTCCCATATTATCTCCACTTTTTGATGGCTGTCTTCACTGTGTTCCATGATATATCCAATGCTGTGGAAATTTTTTTGTACCCTTCTCCTGACTGATACCTTTCAACAATAAGATCCCTTTGATGCTTTGTAAGCTCTCCAAGAACCATGGCTTTTGCTGTAGCAGGCAACTGAGTAAATGTCAGGAAAATTCTATTAGGACAGCTGAATTTTATTTGGAGTTAATCAGACTCTCTTTAATTGATGGCAGGTGTGTACCCAAGAAGACTGAATGCTGTAAGTTAAATCAAAAAGTGCTTCAACAAAGTATTAACTTAAGGGTGTGCACACTTATGCAACCAGCTTACTGTACGTTTTTTATTTTTAATATTTTTGCCTCAACAGATTTATTTGTTTTTCAATTGAATTCTACAGGTTATAGGTCACATTAAAGGTGGGAAAAGTTTTGAAATTATTTATTGTGGTCTCATTTTTTTATATCACAAAAACCTGGCATTTTAACAGTGGTGTGTACACTTTTTATATCCACTGTAACTAAAGAAATTATTCTTTTTAACTGGAACACAGGATCTGAATTGCCTAGACAAAGTAAGGCCTTGTTAACTACAATTCTGTTGGCTGCCAAAAAAGCAATTACTAGAAAATGGAAATCAAAGTCTAAACTAACTGTATTTGAAGTAGTCAGTATATTGTAACACACACAAAATAACTAAGTGGGATCTTTACAAAAGGGAAGGAAGAAATTACATAGAAATAAATGGAAATTGTTGGAGCAATACATGCAAAATTATGTTCAGGAGGAGGAGTGAAGTTTACAGGAAGGCAGGAATTGAGCAAATTACGTAATACTGAACTGATAGTTATAAAAAAGAACATATGTAATGCATAATGCATGTAAATGGAAACATAATATAAAAGATAACAAACCATATTATGTATATTATGTACATTTTTATCAGAGCTTTCTGAACATCTCCATAGTAGAGTAGCATGTATTTGCTATAGGGATAATGGTTAGTAACAACATTTGCACAGACTAAAGTACATATTTTAAATATTATGCATACTATTACCTACACAACTGTATTAGCATATAAATTCTAAAATGTTACTCCTGCTTTAATCATTTGCACTGAAGTATACTCCTATGTGAAACCCATGATATAACACAATGTGCACTATGATTTATGTTATACAATTTCTGTCATAGCATGTCTGTAAATTGAGCATTTTCAAAAATCAATGAGCTACATATTTAAGTAATTTCTGTTTAATATTGGCATTGCCAATTTAGGCTTAAGTATTTCCACTCTCAATATGATATTTTAACTCCAGTCATAGAATTAAACATTGTACAAACAAGTGGTTATTTACACAACTGTCATGTATACATTTTCTGTACTACTGTCTAATCTTCTGCAGTATGGCCTCTAGACTGGGTGGTGACAGAAAAGGGACTTTGTACCAGTTCACTTATTTGGTTAACAAAAAGCAAATAAACATATCCATGACTATTCTTTCCATGGCTTTACATATGAGACTAGTCAGACGTATGGGTGATAGTTCCCCAGGTCTGTGGATGGCCCGCCCTTGTGCAGAGGGGGCCTGTTTGGAGGCTATGCTTAAACAGGGATTCTAGTGGGTCAAACAGGTAATGTTTCATGCTATTAAGGTGGCATTCTGGGATACTATCTTATGGTTGGCGGTATTTCTTGAGAGGCATCTGGGGTGAAAGCAGGGTATAATTGGAAATTAACTAATTTGGCAAGTAGATATGCTATATCTTCTGGCTCAGTAGATGTGGTTCCCTCTACAATCAGTTCAACACGTTGTTTTGCATTGCCTTTGAGGTTGCAGACAAAGCTGAAGAATGCCTTTTGATTTTCCTTAGCCTGTGAGACCACTTTTACCTCAAATTTGACTTAAGTTACTTATTTACTTTGATGAGAAAGATTGTTCCTTGCTGGGCATTGCACTTATTTCTGGACATGATTTTCTTCCTTTTGTTATACAATGTATTTATGCTGGGATTCCACCAGGGAGGCTTGTTTTTTGAGTTTCTCCTGTGCTTATTTTGGGTAGGTACTGTTGCCTGTTTTGCAGCTGCATACATGAATGTAAAAGTTTTTTGTGAATGACTCCACATAAGCAGCAGTGTTCCCTGTGATGGGGAGGGGGCTTGAAACTTTGCTAGGGTGCTACTTAAAAGCAGGACGTTTGTCTTGGAATAATTCCTAAAAGTTCCTGGGTTAGCTGGTGTCTCCGGTTTTATTTTTATTTTGAAGGACACAGCTTTATGGTCTAATACACGTTGGTAAGGCCAAGATCAAGCATACTGGTGTCCCTAGTGGGTATACAGACTAACTCGTCCAAGGTGTTCATGTCAACAAGGTCTAGGAATCCTTGGGCCTGAAAGTTTGGGGTTGTGTATGATTCCTAGTTTACAGTGGGGTAGTTGAAGTTACACGAGTATAGTGTTGGGATGAATGGAGAGTGACTCAGGTTCTATTAAGTAAGTGTTGGGGGTTTCCTGTGTTGTAAACTGGGGTCCTACAGGTTGGCAAGATATGGCATGGGAGTTTGCTTACACAGAGTTGTAAGTGGAGAAGCTCAACTGCATCATATTGCTTGACCTGCCTTAAGGTGCATTTGTTTTTGATGTAAATTGAGACACCACCCTCTTTTGTCCTTGTCTGATCAGTAGCTGGTCCTAATGCGTGGAAATCTTATAGCCTTGCACTGCCAAGATACTTTCCATGGCATTTAAACCACATTTCATAAACTACACAGTTATCTATATTCCCCTGGATGACGACAACTTGCATGGAGTGGAGTTTTTGTTTAGACTTTTGGCATTCTGGTAAAGGTGTCATCTTTAGATTATCCTGGGTTGGTTAGCTTGGTGATGCCTAAAAAAGGCACTATAGGGATGGGCAAAATTTTAGCCAATAATCAAAAGCCAAGAGGAAAAAGGTGTAGACCATCTCTGGTGAAGCAGTGTGGTCTGTTCACCACATCATCCCAAGCTGACAAATACTGTACCCTCTTTGAATGACACCAAAAACTAAGCCAATTAAAGAAAATGATCTTCTGTTCCTATTGTGCCATCATCCTTGGAGAAGGAAGAATGCTGTTCAATAAAACATAAACAATAAAAGTCATTAATAATAAAGTCATAGTCAATTTTCCTTTTTTCTTACATTAGTTGGCCAATGTTTCAAATAACTAAAACTAGGCCTATACATAACCCTTTATTAATAGCCAATGGGGCTCCCTGTAGACACCAACTATGGGCAAAAACCTCTGAAGACACCAACCCAGAATGCACCTGTCATACTCCCTGCTCCAATAAATAAATAAATATATAAATAAAGATACCTTGCAAAACAGTCCTGATGGATAGACATCCTGTTAATGAAGCTGCCAAAGGCTAACTTCACTAGATTTATGTAACTCTCTCTACTTTTTATATCCCCTCATTCTGCCATCATCAGACTGATGACCAATTGTCCCATTTGTTCATACACAGGAGGCAGCCTTAACCAGCCTTAGTGCCCCCATGAGGTAACAGCCAGTCACAGAAGTCACCTGTATGGACTTCAGGGGTTTCCCTCCCAGCCCCAAGAACCCTTAACTTGACCATGGTAGCTCTGAAAGACACTGAGCTGCCAGGAGCATGGGAGCTTCCCATGTGACTCCCTTGGATGTATGCTGTGACAGCACGTCTTTTTGGGTTGGACTCCACTCACTGCACCACCCAGAGCACCCAAGTGGTAAGCCAAACTGCCTCCTTCTTTCCCTCCCTCACTTCAGTACAGGTGAGCCAAAGGCCATTTCATGCCCATCCTCTTGGCCCCTTGGGCTGCCTGGGTCACAGTAAAGGCTTTATTCTGCTGTACCATGGGAGTAGGCTAGATTTCATTTTTATTTTATTTTCATGGTTTTTTTTGTATCTCAGGTTACTGAAATGTGTTTCAATTGGCTACTATACATTATTGAAAGTGGTGTTGCACTGTTCTTTGACTTTTAAATGTTCTGTAATCTGATGTCTTTCCTGCCCCTTCCTTCACAAAGCTAGTTTTATTCTGAACCCTTGGGTCTGGCACCAAGGTGTTTTTTTATTTGTTCAAGATCCGATGAAGCTTGCCTAGTGAAAAGCACTATGTACTCTCATTCTACATGCTAAAAATCCAAAGAATAAAATATAAAATTTTTAAAAAAAGGTGGAAAAAATCTAGCTCTTGACATCAGCAGGAACAGAAAGATATGTAATATCAGTGTTCAATAAGATTTTAAGAAAAAAAACAAAAACTGAAATAGTGAAATGGCAAGAAAGCAGTCTACTTTGGCTACTTTGAATACTTGAAATAAAGTGAAAGACAAAGCTCTCTGCTCTGGTATTAAAGGGGGCTAGGTATAAGCCTAATTTTAGTTAATATCTATATATTAAGCTAAAAATGTGCCTCCATTAAAGCAGGCAATTTTTACTATAATCCTTTGGATATTCAAAGTCAACAAAACTAAGCTAGATGTTTGCCCCTTAAAAGTGGGATATTATTAATGTAATTTTTTAGACATTAAAGATGAACAAGGGATATTAACTATGACTAGAAAATAACCTTGCTTTAGACACATGGCAGCAATCTGGAACTAATGACATTTGTACTGTGAAAGGTTTTTGGATGATGTAAAAGGGTGACATGATTCCAAATAATAAAGGTTGATCCTTGGTGCCATCACTGAAATATTTCTATTCAAATGAGGGCAGGCAAATAACAAATCAGGGATGATCCCTAGCTCCACCACTCAGATACCTCTATTCAATTGTGGTTTGTAAATGCCATTATTTCATTGGAGCCCCATGCTCCCAATTAGTATTGAATGGAAGGGTAGCCAATTTACCCCAGAATCTAGCCCTTATTGGCTGGCTGGACTCATGTCACCATCTCTATGTAAAGACTAGTATGTTACAAAAGGAGGGGAAGGTGAGAAGGTACCATAAGGTGCATGGATATGGATGTGAAGATCTACAATTAAGTAAGTTCAAGCCCACCTGCATGATATGATCTCCATCCACACTATCTACAGGAGAATCCCCTTCTCCTTTTGGCAAGACAAGACAACAAGATACTCCACAAAAAAAATAGAAAAATCAACCCAACCTCGCCCAAAAATAGCTACCTGACAGGGAGCAAGACAAGAATCAGGCTTAAAAACTGAAAGTGCCAAAAAGACAACTTCAACAGCCTAGAATACAGGCAAAGGAAGGCTGTGACTGCGACTCAATATCAATTAGCCAAGGAAAAAAGCCCCAAGTCTGTTTTTTAAAACAATCAACAAACAACAACCTAGGACCTTGATGAAAGGTAGACACACAAAGGAAAGTCAATTAAGTATCAAGTGACTACCTGACCTGGAAGGAGGAAGCTCAGGGACCTAAACTTTGTCACCACAAATAAACAGGACAGCAGGATAGATTCCTTTCCAGAGACTTTCCTAAACTCTGACAGGAGCTACTCCATCTATGACAAGCAAAGTTCATAGCACTAAAATACACCCGGGGATCACTTCTGTGTCGCTGCTGACAGTGGCACAGGAAAATAACTTTCTTGGGTGGCGTAAGCTATGGAATCTTGCTGACTAGGCTTATGTAGGCCCTTGGGCCGATAGCCTAGTACCTACCTATGAACCTATGTGACAAAAAGAGAACCACTGTAATCAATTTGCCACAGGGTTTTAAAAATTTGCAATCAATGTGAGCCATGGATGTAGCCAATTAATGCTACGAGAGTTTAAAAGGAATTAACTGGAGTTTTTACAAATCAGTACCATCTCTTAGGAGCTGAAAGACCAGTGACATTGTTGGTTTTCAATCCAGTCCTGAAAAACCTAAGGTCAAAAGCTTAGCTTAGAAGAGCTCCAGAGCCATCTTGGCATGGTAGTTGTGTCAGAAAAAATCAGAATCACTATTCCAGTTGGAAGGAGAAGTATAACATGAAGAGTACAGATGGTAACTGAAAAAAAAGTCTGACAAAGACCTTCTAAACTGAAAAAAAGAAAAGACCTGCTCATAGAACATTTTTTAAAGAATCATCTTTATTAAATTATCATGTATGACATAGGCAATCATAAATGTATATAAATGAAAACAAACCATAGACATAATTTTACTTGCAAACATTATACATCACAAAACATTTTGACATAACTGTAGTTGCAAACATTATATTTCACTTATAATCAATCCAGTCATTGCCAGTCAAACATTACATAGTTCATTCAGATCCTGCCTTCTTTTAAACCTCATTCCTCTTCTGTGTGTATTGTTCCTACAATTCCTATTTTTTCCTATGCAATTTGCTCCTACCCTTTTCTAACGCTCTCAATTCCAGTTGTTTTATCTCTGTTACTATATTCACTCATTCTGGTAAAGTTGGTTTAGACTTTGATTTCCATTTCCTAGTAATTGCTTTTAGGCAGCCATCATAATTAGACTCAGCAAGGCCTTACTATGTCTAGGCAATTTCGATTCTGTATCAAGGCTCAAAAAATAATTTACTTAGTTACACCAATTGCTTACCCAGTATCTCTGACAGAGCAGTCTATAGGGAATCTTTAAAGTCTGTCGACTCATTGCACTCCCAGAAAATATGTTCCCAGCTGCCTCTTTCTTCCCCATCACACCTCCAACATTTGCTGTCTACCTGAGGAAAAATTATTTGGCGTCTACTTGGGGTATAAAATACCTATATAGACACTACCAAGCAAAGATCCTAAGTCTTCTAGACTTCAATGCATATTTGGGAGACATACATATATTCTCCATTGTTTCTTTGTGAATTGCTTATCCAATCTCTCTTTTCTCAACCCTTTCTAACCTCATCCGATTGATTCTTAGTTATCATGCAATACTTTCTATGCTCTACTAATTTTTTTCTTTTTTAATGGCAGCTTCTGTTCCACATTCTACTAAAAACTCTATCAAGTACTGCTCATAGAACTTGGTGTGTCTAGCACAAGTAGGGCACAGAAGGGTGGGGAGTTAGAACAACCCTCCTGCTGGATGTGTTACTAAATTTGGGTCCATCCTAATTAAAGGAATATGGAGGAAGGTGCTCCTAAATGGACGGAACTACTTGTATCACCTTAGAACCACCACGATGGAAATGGGTACCTAAAGCATCAGAAAAACAAAAATGACCACCCCACTGACCATGGCGGGGGTATACCAGAGGGTATTTATACAGTCAACCATGGTGTAAGCTGTACTAATGTGACCACAACACAGAATGAAGACTGAGTGCTAATTAAAACAGGAAATTAACTATGAGCTCAGGATGCACAAGGTTTAACTGTAAGCCCAGGAAGTCCAAGGTGTGGGGGGCACTAGCAGAGAGACCTGTACACACAGACAGCAAATATTTTCATGTTGCAAGCAACATAGTTTTAGAACAATGACAGTAAAATTTCCTTCTGAGGTAGAAAGGTGCATTCTGGCCTAGATTTGACATTTGACAATTAAAAACTAAATTACAAGCTAGAAATGGTGTCATACTTTGAAATTAAATCTTGAAAAAGGACACTCTTGCAATCCAGCATTTGCCATGTCACATTCAGAACTATAACTCTGCTGCTGTTTAATATTACATGCGCAGTTTGCTATACCTATGTAATGACTACAGCTCATGAATTGAGCTGTAGTGAGAAAGATGAACTCTTGCCAAGGGGTGATCTTGCACAGATAGCAAGGCAAAAACAGCATTCCATACAGAAAGGCATAATAAGAATACTGGCATTTCAAAAAAAGTTGCATGTACGCCATGTGGAACACTTATGGCTAAAATACAAAATGTTGCAAGGTTATGCTCATCTATTAAAATATCCAAAGACATAGTAGGTTGGCAATCAATGAATGAGCAGTATTGTCTCCAGTACAACTTTTTTGTTCATTCCACCTCCTTGCATGATATCTTCAGGTTTCTATCTCACTGCCCTCATCCATTGCCAGGTCTACCAACTCCACTTTCCATCCCTCTGTTTACCAATTTCAAGCTGAAGCTGGTGGTGGGGAAACTAAGGTGTCTTGGGGGGGGGGGGACTCGCCAGGAATTTTTTTTTTTTAATGACCTACAATCTTTGTCCCCCTCCCTTCTCCTACATTCATCCTGGAACTGGACAAAAGATTATTCCCTCTTTAAAGACCAAGCTTCCTTTCAAAGGGTACCATGGTATACACCCCCTCCCATCACCACCAGGACAGGCAAGCCAATCCCTATCTGCTATTGCTGGCTTCTCCAACATAAAGGTGTGATTGGGTGTTGCAAAAAGCAGATGGACTCCTTTTTTTCTTTAGAAATGGAGGGTTAAAACTAGGGCTACTGTCTACCTTTCATGAATTTTATGATGGCAACACGGCCACCCACAACTACCAATGTAAAGAGGACTGGGTGAGCCTGGAGGGTGAGAAATTCTGATGGGTGGAGGAGAAACTGTTTTGTTTTACATAAAGAAACCATGACTGTGGCTTGCAAAGGATAAACTACTTCATTTCAGAGACTGACGCTGGTAGACTGGAAACTCCCCAAAAAGGATGACTTCTATCATAATTAGAAACACGTGCATGTGTAGCTTGTGAAAAACATTCTTTATTTTAGATAGTGATACTAAGGGACTCAGCATTTGCTGGTGCCATCAGGAGATTCAAGGACAATGGAAAACAGGACAATTCCACTAAATGGGTATATATTTTGTTTAATTACAAGCAAATTGAACTTGCATTCAGGAACAATCAGTTTTATTTATTTCAGGATCTTTAATGGAAGGACTGTGTTAATTCTAGTGGCACTGGAGGACATGCATCTAGTTAACTGGTCACTCTCCAGTGTCACTACAAAGAGGGGCCTGAATTTGGGTGTAAAGGTATGTATGTACTAGGAACTCTTTCACTCTTTCAATGATTTTAAAGAAACCACAGTTCTATCTTGCGACAGGCTTGTTTGCTCTAATTGGAGGACTAGATACTTGTGACAAAATATTTTAGGAAGCTGTACTACATGAATGGGAAGTTTGTTTTTTTTTTAATTTACAAAGTGATCTATCAACTCTAATCACCATATCACACATTTTTTGATCTGTTCTCCAAAAGACTGCAACTTACCTTCTATTCCCTGCCACCAGGAAGTCAGTGATGAAAGACTGGTGAGCCCTTATATAATCAGTACAGATGAGTTTAAAATACATTTGTCACTCATGAAACTCATATTTCAAAGTTGGTTTTGGAGAAGCCATGTTAAAGACCACCCAGGTAAAATAATTTAACAATGTACGTACGTAAGCTAACAAAATTACCAAGGCTATGAGCCTATGTTTCCAAAACTATGTCAGAACAAAAA
>NC_056737.1:184103608-184143608 GCF_019279795.1 Protopterus annectens | reverse complement strand
TCATCTTGGCATGAAAGATGTGGATGCCTGACTGGCTCTGTGAAGTGGGGGACTGGACTGCACCAATCGCCTCATTCTGACTCCTTTCCAGACAGGAGGACTAATTGTTAAACAGACTGCTCTGCAATCTCTTCAATAAAGCCAAAGGGCACAGACTAACCCACAACAGACCTGGAGTTTACTGATGGAAATGACCATCTCACAAATTAAACTGTGTTTGGAAGGGTTCATAGGTAGGTACTAGGCTACTGGCCCTAGGGCCTATATAAGCCTAGCCAAAAAGGTACCCTGGCTTTCGCCACCCAGGAAAATTATTTTCCTGTGCCCCTGTCGAGCAGAGCCACAGAGATGATCCCCGGGGTGAATTTCCTATTTCCCATCCAATCATCAAGATTTTTCTTGAAGAGTTCTAATGAGGAGCTTTGTTTGATATGGATAGGTAGTTTGTTCCACAGTATGGGAAGTCTCTGGGACAGGAATCTATCCCTCCAGCATGTTCTGTTTATTGTTTTGACAAGGTTTAGGTCCCTAGAGCATGTAGCTCGGAGGGAGGGATTGGGATTTCTTTAAGTGGAGCATGTCCAACAGCTCTGGGTTTGACATAGCTTTGTATGCTAGGCAGAGATTGCCTCTGAGTAGGCAAGAGTAAAGCTGGAGTTTTTTTGAGACGGTCTGCGTAGGGCATCTGTTTGATGCCGGTAATCCTCTTTGTGAGGTATTTCTGCGGCCTTTCCAGTTGTTGTAGACGTCTTTGTCAGTTACATACCAAAAGGGGTGCTGTACTCTATAATGGGTCTAATGAGTGACGAGTACTGGGGAACAATGACCTCTTTTTTAATTGATGAGAAACCTTTTGTGATGAGGTGTGCCATGTAGAAGGATTTCCTGACTATTGTGGCGATGTGATTATCAACGGAAAGATTACTGTCCACCTCTGTCCCAAGGTCTCATCACACTTTCGGTGTTGAGTAGACTACCACCTATGTGGTAGCTCATGGGTACAGAGTTTTTACCAAAGGGGATGGCAATGCACTTTTTGGCACTGAGCTTGAGGCCATGGCTTTGACACCAGGCATCTGTCTCAGTGAGGCCCTTTTGTAGGATGTCCACATCATTAGGAGTTTCGATTATGGCTCCTAGTTTGCAGTCCTCTGTGAACTTCATTAGCCAAAGACCTTCTGTATTAGCCTGCACTTTAGAGAAGTAGATACCAAACAGGAAATACCAGGACTGAACCCTGTAGTACTTCCCTTGTCACTGATCTGAAGTCGGATTTGGAGTCTGCTACTTTCACAGTGTGGGTTCCGTCAGTGAGCCAGTTGGCAACCCATCTTGTGACATAGGGATTTGTACCTAGTTTCCGTGATGATACGTTCCCATGGCCTTGCAGACCAGGCACATCAGGCTAATGGGGTGGTAGTTCCCAAGATCCATGGTGGCTCCCCCTTCGTGGAGTGGGATAACTGTCGCTGTGCACCATTCAGTGAGTACAAAGCCTGAGGTGAGGCTATGATTGAACATGGAGCTTAGGTGGGGTGCCAGTTCATTCTGTAGTTCATGTAGAATGCAGCCTGGGATGTTGTCAGGTCCCATGGATGCTGTGTTCTTGGCTTTGGAGAGTGTGGGTTTTTACCTGTGCAGTTGTAATTACAGGAACTTTGCATTCTTCTTTGCATAGAGATGGGCCCTTTAGAGGGTGAGGGGGGGGGGTGTTAAAGTTAGCACTGAACCTATCTGCCAGAATGTTGGCAATATCAGTTGGTTCTGTATATTTAGTGCAACTGTGCTGTAACTCACAGCAGATCTGAGTGTTGCCATTGAGATTCTTGACATAACTATAGAATGCTTTATGGTTGTCTTTAGAATCAGTGGCGATTTTGTTTTCGTAACTAGCTTTGGAGGATTTTATGAAGGATCTCAGCTTCTTACTGAGGCTGACCAGGGAGTTCCTCCAGTCATGGGATTTTACTCTTTTTTGCAAGTTTTTTTCTTCTGTTGTAGAGTTTGTTTATGACAGGGGACCACCAGATTGGCTTCCCTTTTTTGGAGGATATCATCTTGGTTCTGCTAGGGATACCACAATCCATGCACTCATGCAAGTGCTTATAATGTGCATTTGTGTAGGATTCAGCAGTCGTACCTCTACTGTCCATCTGCTTGGTTGTTGTGAAGTTTGCCACTTCTGTCTTAAGAAGCGTTAAGTTGGCTTTGGAGAAATTTTTTACAGTGGTTTCCCTAATGCGGGGTGGGGGCGGAATGTGGATGTCTATAGTGATTAGCTTGTGGTCAGATCTGACCAACGAGGACTTGACCTCTGGTATGTAACACCGGTCGCCCATGTTGGTAATGACCAGGTCTAGAATATTGCTGCCCATGGATGGGGTGTGGCTAAGTTGATCCAAGGCACTGGAATTTATAAATTCCAGAAAACATTGAGCAAAAGAGTTGGTACATGAGTAGTTTTCCCATTTAATGGCAGGGTCTTTGAAATCAACCATTATTAGGGTGTTGGGTTGTACCCTAACATTTTCCAATGTATCAAGAAATGAGGAGTGGGAATCCTGGAGCATGGTGGGGGATCTGTAGCAAGTTACAATTTGGATTGCAGTCTTGGCCAGAGTTAGTTGCACTTGGATAATCTCAGACGCATTATGCTGAGCAACTAGACTGGAAGTGTGGGTATCCTTAATGAATATGGACACACCTCTGCCTTTAATGTTTCGGTGCAGGTTAGGTGGTCGAAAGGTGTGGTATGAATTAAGGCCTGGTAATGCAGGGGTGCTCTCTGGAGCCTTAAACCAGGTCTCTGTCACTGCACAGATGTCAATGTTCTCCATTTTAAGGAGTGCCTCAAGTGAGTGCATTTTGAGGTTTAGAATTCTAGCACTGAGTAGCATTACCCTCAGATTTTGCTTACTTGTACCTGCTACGGTGGTGAATATGTTATTTGAACCTTGCCTAAAAAAGGCACTACATGAGTTTAACTGAAAGTTGAACTGGGGTCAGGACACTGAGTACCAAGTACAGAACAGCCTGTATTGGTATTGCCAGAGAAGAGGTGGGCTGCTGGAGCCCAAAAACAAACTCTGAATTTAAAGTTTGGATACTTAATGAAAATTTAAAAGGAATCTAACAGATTATTTGTGCAGTGTACACAACACCAGAAATTACATGCTTTGGAGCATTTACACTAGCTGTGGTCATCACAGGATAACGAACTAGTCAAAATTATGTATTTCAGAGATATCACTCAGTAAACAATGCTAGTGAAGGACTGCTAGTAACCAATGCCAGCCAAAGCTGATGATGGATAAATAAAATGAGTTACCAACAACAGCAGCTCAATCCCAATAGAAGTCTATAATACATAAATTCCAACTTCAGATACAAAACAGTGAGAAACCACACTACAAAACCAGCAGCTAATTGCATAGTAATAAGGAGAAATTTGGAAGAAGAGTAAACTCTTAAAAACTGCAACCTACATAATAGTCTTAGTGAACCTAAATGAAGCTGAGAAGGTGTATAATGGAAGTTCAAATAGTACAAACAGAAGGAGAAGAAAAAAAATGGTAAAGAATTACAGGGCCTGATGACTCTACCTATATTAGTGACTATATGGTGAAGGCATGCTGATAGCTGCAGGGAAGGACGAGGGGCACAGGACTAAATTTGTGTCTGTGATATTCTCCAAACTTTTGGTAATGGCTGAACAGCTGAGGGATATCAAGACAGGAAAGAAGGAAGAAGTACCTGGGAGGGCCTTATGAAAGTTGGTATGTCCAAGATTGATTAGTACCACAGAATCGGGAGAGACTAACGCACTAATCAATCATTGCTCACTGTGATGGTCTTAGTGATGACTGGCAAATCACTAAATAAATACATAAAATGAATGAATGAAACAAACTAAAAAACAGTGATCACCTAATATGTCTCCTACAGAGACACTTGCAAACCAGCTGAAAACTGAAAAAAATAAACTTCCAAAAAACAAGTGAAAAACTGTCAATACCAAACTCCTATCTCAATAATCAGCATGAATTAACTAAAATAATGAAATATGAAATATCCAGTATGACTAGCCTGTGTCATCCTATAGGGTAGTCCCAAAAAATGATATTAAAGTTGCCAAGCTGACTAATAAGCTATAGTTCCTAGAAGTCTCCAGCTGCAACAGCATTTCAAAAGAAAGACTGTATCAATGGGGCTTGATAATATCCTAGGATACTTCCTAAATAGCTTGAAACATGACCCATCAAGCCCACTAGAATCTCTGGTCAATCACAGTCTCCAGACAGGCTTTGACCCTTGGCAATGGAGAGCTGCAACAGTCAGCCTTCTACACTAAGGAAGACCATGAACAGACCCACAAAACTACTTCCTCCCTCATCCTGGCAAAGGCATCTGACACAGTATTTCACTTGGGTATTAAAGACATACTCAGAAATCTAAGCATAAATCCCTATGCCACTCACTGGATAGTCAAATGGCTGACAGATAGGACACATGAAGTTTGGGTGGTGTCCCACAGGCCTCAGTACTGGGGAACTCTCCTGTTTGGAATATACTTCTCTGAAGTCAAGGCTAATGCAGAAGGCCTTTGGCTGAACAGATTTGCTGACAATTGCAAGCAGGGTGCAATCAGTGAATCTCCAAAAGATGTAGATAGATGTCCTCCAGATGGGTCTGACACAGATAAATAATAGATGCAAGAGCCATTGCCTAAAACTCATTGCAAAAAAAAAAAAAAAAAAAAAAAAAAAACGTAATTACATAATTATACCCTTTGGGAAGATAACACTCCCCTTAGAGTAGACCCACTAGTAAGGGATTTGGAAAGTCATGTTGATAGTAACCTAAACATTGATCACAATGTTTATCTATATCTTATTGATCACAATGTGTCTATGGTGGCGAGGCATTCTTTGTGTATGGCACAACATATAAGGAAGGACACGGGCATCCAAATCTAAGGAGGTCATAGTACTGCTATATACAGCCCTAATTAGACACCCTTCAGCTTAAGTACACAGACGATTTCTCAGTCTTTGTCATCTCTGGTAAGTCTCAAGACCTGCAAAAATTACAAGCACTATTGGTGACTCCCTGCTAGTTATTTTCCCACCTACCATCCCATTCCTTGATTTTTTTAAACTTGATTTTAAGCGCCAGTCCTTACTGTAAATTGAGCTTTATAATCTCCTCCCTTTCTACAATGCTGTTTATATCTTGAATTATTTGTCTTTCCTTGTGCTGACTTTTAAAAAAAAGTGCATTTTGCCTTACATCATCTGTTCTACTGATCTACTTGCAATAAATTCACTATCTAGCTAGCTGATAAAGTAGTGTATTTTTATACTCTAGCAAGCACTGTTCTGTGTTTTTACATCAAGAGGATAGGGGAATTTCCATCTAGTGGAAAAGGGTGGTAGCCTGGTCTGTACAGGTTGGAGAAACACACTACAGATTAATGCATGTAATTGTTGTATTGGCTGGAGGGATTATTAATCAGCTTATCCCTTTTTTATTGCCTTTACAAATTCTGCACAAATGAGTGGCTCTTGGCTCATTAATATAAAGCGAAGTACTTTTAATGAATAATCACACTTTTATAAGCTGATTAACGTACACTGCTGTATCTGTATATTCAAGTTTGTTTGTGGTAGCATGTCACTTTGGACACTGTTTTACTGTGCTTTTACATTAGAAAAAAAACAGATTTATTCATCTAGTGGCAGTAGATGTTTACCTGGTCTGAGATGAGAAGCACACAAAAGGGCTCTAAGTGTAGTTGTTTTATTGGCCAGAGGGCTCAGTAGTCAGCTTTCTACATTTCCAGTGCTGTTACAAATTTGGCACATTTGCAAGAAGCCATGCCAGTGCTCTTTACAGGCACAAACATCAGGAACCATTACTTATTTTCATTATACTGGAAAGGTTTACTGTGCTAGTTACCTTATTATAGCACCCAGGACTACTGCTGCTCAGACAGCATCTGATTTGGTGCTGGGCACCATTGCTGGTTAGGTGAGCTTCAGTTTACACCAAGTAAGCATCCTTCCTTCATAAGGTTACAAACACCCTGCACTTCTATAATTTGAAGTACACATTAGGACCCGCAACCATGGGCTGCTAATTATCACCAAAGAAAAGACTGTCACTGAGCTCTCTAAACCTAAAAACACAGCTTCAGTGGGACCCAAGAATATACCATGCTACCTCTTAAAAAGCTTAAATCAGGACTTATTAGGCCCATTAGTATATATATTTAACCACAGCCTCCAGACTGGCTTTGTGTCAACAGATGACTGTTGCTATCCTCCACTCTCTCTGCATAAAGGGACCTAGGAAATTACAGACCCATAAGTTTGACTAGTCTTGTACGCAAGGCCATGGGAAAAATAATCATGGACCAGATAAATAATGACAAAGGAAACCTCCAAACACTGGACCTGACACAAACTGGCTTTGTCAAAGACAGGTCATGCCTACTGAATCTGATGGATTTCTTTGAGAAAGTCACTAAGGCCATGGATGACGGTAACAGTACATATCACCTACCTCACCTTGGCCAAGGCATTTGACACAGTTCCCCAGTCAGGTATTATAAATAAACACACATAACTGGGCATAAATTCCTACATCACCAGACAAATAGCCAGTTGGCTCACAGACAGGATACATGTGGTTAAAGTGGGTAAATCCAGATCCAGCAAGAGGCCAGTTACAAGTGGTGTGCCACAGGGTTCAATGCTGGGACCACTCCTGTTTGGAACATACTTCTCTTAAGTCAAGGCTAATATGGAAGGCCTCTGGATGACAGAGTTTGCCGATGACTGCAAGCTGGGGGAAATCAATGAATCCTCCAATGACGTAGATATCCTTCAGGAGGGTATTGACTAGACAAATGGTAGGCGCCAGAACCATGGCCTAAAACTAAATGTGAAAAAGTGCATTATCATAGCCTTTGGGAAGGCAAACACCCCTGCAAATTACAACATCAACAGCACACCCCTAACAGTAGACTCAAGAGGTGAGAGATCTAGGTATACAGATAGATAGTAGCCTGAACTTTGACCACCATATGTCCACAGTGGTAAGGAAGTCTTTTTATGTGGCACAACTTATAGATAAAGGTATGGCATACAGATCCAAAGAAATTATATCCCCTCTGTACTCAGCCCTAATTAAACCAATAATAGAGTACAATGCACCATTTAGCATGTACTTGGCTAGGCACTTACAGCTGCAGCCACCTCAGAGGTTCCTCACAAAGAAAAAACAGGGTATAAATAACATTAACTACGTGGACAGACTAAAAGCCCTATCCCTTTATTCTGTCTCCTACGGAATATTAAGGGGTGACCTATGCCTGACATACAAGGCACTCACAAATCCAGACCTGATGGAGCTACTACACTTCTGCAAGTCAAAGAGCATGAGGGTCAAACAATCTACGGATCTAAACTTAGTCAATGACTCAAACAAAACATGCTAGACAGACAGATGCGTATCTCAGAGAGAGTGTCCCTTCTTTGGAAAAGGCATCCTATTCAAATTAAGCAGAGCCCTTCCCTGGCCCCCTTCAAACACGATTTTGATCACTGGATGGGGAATTGCAAGTTCACCAACAGAGGAAATTTGTAAGATACTCAATGCACAGGCACATTTCCATGCCATCCTCTTGCCCCTGGGGGCCATATATATTGGGTAAAATCAGGTTATATTGGCTAGACTTGTAAGGGTCATTAAGATTAGTCTAATCTCCTATGACCTACAGATGGGGACAGCTTGTAGATGCCATAAGGCACAGGCACATACCAAAGCCAGTCTAGTCCACGGGCATTGATAAATGGGAAAAATGGAGCAAGAATGGCTACGTTTAAAAAGGGTTTAGGGCCATTAGCTAATGGCTCTACTTGAGAGAGGCACTGGGAACTAACTTCCGGCAGCATGATGCCAGGGCACTTCTATGGGCTAGGCTTGTAAAGGCTCAAGGGCCATTAGCCTAGTACACACCTACGAAGTAATACAAATCAGTATAATTTACCATATACATTTGTTTAAAAAAAATCTTCTTAATCTTCCCATAATGGAAGAGTGTGGAACATGGAATTTTAAGGCTCAGCATGAGCAGCAGTTCAATTAATGAGGTGCAGCTAACAAGTATACTGACAAGTACTCCATCTTTATAAAAGTAGACCTGGCATCTGCTTTTTAAAGCATGTTTTTCTAACTTCTACAGTACAAAAGTAATTTAAGCATATGCCCACTTAGGTAGGTAATGCCAAGGTTTGCACCTGCAGCAGCTAAACTCGAAACCAGATTTCCTTAAAGAGCACACACACACTAATGCTTCAGTTTCACCAAGTGTTACTATTAACTTGAGACACTGTCGGCACAAGTGAACCAGCATTACACCCCAATGTATAAGGCAGACAGGTTGATATTAAACCACTACAACAGAAAATATAAAAGATGTGATGCCCCAGCTCTCTTGCAAGCAAACAGCTTGGATGTTAATAACAATGGAATCCAGTAGCATTCATGCTACTCCGGCAGATAACCAGCAAAGTTAAGAAAAGTCCTTACCAGATGATACTAATGACTGATGCTCAGTTGTAGGGCTTGAAGTTGAAAAAGTCGTTAGCCTAACAAGTGAGAGTTTCAACTGTACTGCTTTGGTGTCTTCAAGACCTACAACAATTACCTTACTGATCAACATTGTCAGACCGTTCATACCCAAATGCTAACCTCGACTCTGGATAAAATGTTTTGCACTCCAAGAGTCCAAACTGACAGACAAATAATATAAATTTCTTTTTTTTCACACAAGCTTTGAAATCCTCTGTGGAAACTGTCACCAAAATGCACCTAACTCAACTACAATGGAGATGCAGACATAATTGGTGATTGTATAAATCACATGATTGCAACCTCCAATCACATTTCAGATGCACATTTCACTGAAAATGTATACAGAAACTGAAAAATGTACCGTTTTGGCAGTACATTTTCATTTATAAACACAGTGCAGTCAGTGCATTTTCTTTTCCAAGAACAGCTCAACTGTTTCACTGAAAGTTTCACTGAAACAGTAAAAAAGAATTGTGCAGTGAGTTTTCTTGCTCAGGATCTACAGCTTTAAAAAGGGGCAGCATGTGCTCCTGGGCCCATGCCTAAATATGCCGCTGCTTACATCAATCATACCTCTCAATTGTCCCCGATTTTGACTCAAATTTTAGCCTTGTCCCTCATAATCCCTCCTAAAAATTAGTGACCTTTGGAGAAAAGGTGGTCAATTATACTTAATAAATAATGAGAATAATTTAAGTTTTACCCTTCTTTTACTTCAGAAATGAATATTAGTTCTGACAGTGTCTCAAGTTAATAGTACTAATATTTTAAAAGTGTCCCTGATTCCCTCTGGATTTGTCTCTGATTGGTTGAGAGCTATGAATAGTTAACAAATGTGAATGCTTCTATGATAACTCAGAGAATTTTATATCAACTGAGGTCATTGTTCATATGCAATAAACAAAAACGTAGGTGCTAATCAATCCAAATATATGATCAGCTCTAACCCAGAAACATAGAGACCTCCTAGGCACATACACAGTTTTGATGTGAGGGTACACCTGCTTTAGTTCCATCCAGTCGTATTAACAGATATAGTATGAGCCTGAGGTTTTTGCCTTCTTTGGTTCCAAAAAGAATCTTGAAGAAAATTCTAAGCCCTACTAGTCTGGTAAGAGCTCTTTAATGGCTCTCTTTAAGAGATGTAACACCTCCTGCCTTTCTGTTTACGTTTGATGAGTGCGGCATTTAACAAAACTAGTGACATTATCTGGGAAGGTGAGATCACCAGAATGGTAGACCTTCTCAATATCATTGTCCTAACCTACATGTCCTTAATCTTTTTCCAGACCTTCAGGTAGAAGGAAAAAAATTACCTAGTGGATAAGTTGGGCAAGGTTCTCAGGGCTACAGCTGTCTGCCATGAGGCTGACCACAGGTACCTGGAGATTGTAGAGAACCCCAACTCTGGACCCGTCACCCTTCAACCAACTCTCAAAAGTACTTTCCCATTTCTGCTGTTGGCTACACAAGATCCTTAAATGGCATGAACACCTCCATGTTCTCTTAAAACAAGGTTATGGAGAGTGAAATTTGATACCCATAGAAATAAGAAGCTTACCCTGCATTTTCATGTTCTCTAGATGTAGCTGATTTTATTTATTTACCAAACGAGAAATCTACAAAAGCTGCCTTGGTGTTCTTGACAAACTGAAGGTTGAAGACAGGAGTGCTAGCTCAAGGAATACTGTGTCCATCTGCTCAGGCTGTTCCCTCTACAGTATTATACAAGAAGAACATCAGTTTCATGTTATAAGGCATCATGTGCAGAGGAATAAAGTGTACAAACGACCAACACAACAGAATAATTTAAAGCTAATATACATGTATTCCCTTTTCCTTAGCACTGACTTATTGCCTTCAGACATATGAAAATCTGAGGCAAAAATGGATGCAATCTAAATACAATTCAAATGCCATTAGCCAATTACAACGTAACCAGTTTCACGCAAGGAAATAATTTCACTTCATTACCTGTTCTGGGCACTAATTCTGGCACTGAATTTTCAAAAACAGAACACTTTTTTTTTTGCTACCACTTTTTCCTGAGATAATGAAATCATTCTGAAGAAATGGCATGTTTTGCATTCTGGTGCTTTTTTGTTTCCTCAGTTATCCATAGAACTATATAGAACATATTTTAATTTGGGTAATTTTTTTCTTTAAAAATACCCCCCACACACACACACACACACACACACACACACACACACACACACACACACACACACACACACACACACACTCTCTCTCTCTCAGTATATAAAAGTACCTTTCCCTTGCATGACGTGCAAAGTTTGTAAAGAGGAGCACAGTGCAGATACACTGATGAAATTATTGTGCACATAAAACAGTGGTAAATATATAAAAAATTAAATTAACAAGTTAATCAGCAGTTTATGCACCGTCTTGCACCAAAATGGTATATTGGTAAAACAAGTAGGATAGTTAAAGTTAAGATACAGGGATCACCTTTATGATATGAGAAATAAGAAAGTGTTAAGCTCTGCCACTTATGCACAAGAACTTCAGAGTAACAGCAGTGCTTTTAGACGGTGTACTGTGCATTCCAGAATTAAAAATAGGTAATGATATCAAGGGACCCTGTGCAGGCTTGAAGAAGAAATGATACAAATTTGGCAATGTAGTACTTAACTTATCAGTGGATTTAATCAAGTTATACCAAGTATTTCTCTTGTTTGTTACTGGTTGAAGTATAATTCACTAATAGAGTTTGCAATTAATTTTGGATTGTTTGCATTTTTGCTTCAGATTTTCATATACCCCTTTAGTAGTAAGTAAGGGTAGTGAATAAACGTACATTGGATTTATCTTATTCTACTATGTTGGTAATATGTCAATGTTGTCTTTGTCCATGATCTGGATATAATTATAGTAGCAGAATATTTGGCTAATACTCTGTTCAGGAATCTGGTGAGGCTGATGCTTTTGAATTTTTTTTTTGTTTGTTTTTTTAAGTGAGCAGTGGGCACTTCTGTAGAATCATCGGCTAGATACCAGACAAATGATACCCCCCCCCCCGAGCCCCCAGAACAGCTCGCCAAGCTGTCCAAAAAAAAAAAATTCTCTGTGCTATAAATTGTTGCTTCAACAGTATCAAGAATTACAAATATCGCAGAGCAGATTAAAAACTAATAAAAAGTTTGCATTTTAATTAAATGCTAAAAAATGCAAACTTTTGGGGGGGTTGGAAAGCAGTGCCCTAAAAATGTTCAAAAGAATAGATTACAACACTGAAAGTTTAATAAGTATGAACAGAGAATGACCACCAACATTACTGAATTGAAAAAAGTACTCGGAGACAAAGTATGCACTGACTTTTTAGAAGACAAGCTTCAGCAATTAAAAGAGGTGGTGAAAAAATGGAAGATGGATCTGAACCAAGGCCTGTCACATTTTAAAATAAAGTATCCACCTTGCAAAGATGCAAATTACATAGCAAGATGTCAGTAAAGGGAAGTGGAGAGATGGAAAGGCAGTCTGCATTGAGAGGCCATCTCTTAATATAATCTCCTATCAGGAGTCTTAACATGACATTCAGGCTATGCACAGCTGACAGCTATGAATAAGGGAAATAAAATGCAACAAATAAATGCACAACAATGTGGTGCTCATCTGTGGAGGCATGGGCAAGACACAAGTTTTATGTTGACATTTAGTGGTTTGACCAAAGCCTAGACTTCTCACTTGGGATAGCAAGGTACTGAATTTGTCCATTTTTCTTCTTGAAGTTTTTGATAATACCATGCTAAACAAAGGTCGGATTTTTGTCTTTTCCAGGTCTCCAATTCTAGAATACATTTTCCTGGACTTTTCTTTCAATTCCCACAAATAAATTGAACTTGGGTTGCTTCTGAATAAAATGGGATTGTGACTGAAAATTGTGATCCAAATGGTACATATGAGAGAAAATTTACAGAAAATTCTTTGTTTGAATTATCAATGTATGACCCCCCCCCCTTTTTTTTTTTACTTCTAGAGCATTGTGAGAAAATATTGGTACACATCAGATGCTAGTAATTATGTACCTTTTTTATGCAATGGACAGCATGTTTCCTTTTAAATGCAATTTTTATATATCCAAAATATAAAATAGGGCTATTGAAATGTTTGAAAAAGTCTGCAAAAAATAAATTCAAGGTATATTATGCAACCATACACACACCTATCTAAAAATGAATGAAAAAACAAGAAATTCGCACCACCAAAGGGAGACCAATCAAGGTAAAAAGCAGGCAAAAAAAAGTCTGCCACCAAAGCTGATGTAGGTTAAAATGAAACAAAACGTTATTAAAATAACTAAAATGATTACGGAATAGAAGCCATTCGTGAATTTGCTGGCATGCATAATATTCTATCTGATGTTGGCTTAGTATGTAACCTCCTACAGCTGATGCTTGAAAATAATTTTTTTTGCATGGTGACACCGGGTCCATATCATAACCTCAAACGCTGAAAAGTCCAAAGCACAAAACTTCAAACTGGAAACCTCGAAGTTCAAAAACGTAGAAATGGAGATCCCCATAGAGTGCGAGAAGGGAAGATTTCCCTTTACTACACTGTAGTGCAATCTCGGAGTTGGTATATTTAAGTAGGTGGGGGATGCAGGGGTGGCTTGCTCCCCCTGCATAGAGCGTTTTTTTTTTTTGTTTGTTTTGGGCATTTAGTGGGTTTTTTTTGTAGATTTGATGTAAGATTTTGAGCTTTGAAGTTCGAAGTTTTGTGCTTCAGACTTTTCAGTTTTCGATTATATGATATAGACCCATGACATCTACTATTGGCAAAAGTCGGGGGTGGCTATGGGCACCCCTGTGCCAACAGTTATACAAATCTTGTACTTGCACAGTGGGAAAAGACAATGGAGCACCGATGTAAATAATAGATGGAATGGACACATCATTTTCTACAATAGATTTGTAGATTATGTGTTTTTGATGTGGGAAGGTGATGAATCCACCCTGAAAGAATTTGAAGCGTATCTAACAAAAAACACAATGTTTCTGAAATTTGATGTAAAAACATCAGACCAGGAAATTAAATTTCTAGATGTAAAATTATTTTTGGATGAAGAAAAGGGAATTAATACAACATTATTCAGGAAGCCTATGTGGCATAATCATATGCTACACAAATCTAGAATGCACCCCAGACATATTTTTCGAAATATAGTCAACAACCAAATTACTAGAATGTGTACCAAAGATGAGGATTACCTGGATGAACAAAAAAAGCTTAGCGATAATTTTGTGAAGAGAGGCTACAACAGGAAAGACATAGAAACTAATCCTGGAGAAGCAATGATTATACGACCTCAGAAAGGTCAGCCTTACTATTCAGCTCAAGCTAACACAGATACACAGAATTCCTTTGCCAGCGGGAAGAACAATTTGAGGCGTTTACTTACATATAGCACTGACAACTCTATTTGTCAAATTATCAGGAAATATTGGTCGATTTTAACCTTAGACAGCAAAATCAGAGAAATAGTTGGTGACCATCCATGTTTTTCGTTCAAAAATAAAAAGATTGTTATGTTATAATAATGAAGCCAATACTAATGATGGAATGAGCATGAATATCCAGCAGCGCAGAAGAACAGGCACTCTCAGGTGTGATTTCTTTTGCAAGGCATGCCCTTTCATCAATACCACTAACACATTTGTGCATCCTACTATATGGAAGAATTTCTCTTACTATGGTTATGCAAACTGTACAAGTAAAAACATCATATATATAGCAGCATGTACATCATGCTCAGCTTACTATGTAGGCAAAACCAATAGGATGTTTAAAGAATGCATTCTCTGGCATCAATCAGACATCAGAAACAAAGTGGAAACGAATGCTTTATATAGCCACTTATGTGCTAATAAAGAAGTCTTAAATTTATGGCCTTGTTTCGAGTTTATGAAATACCACGAGGTGGTGACTTATTTAATCAAACTGAAATTAATGAAGCTAAATGGATCATGAACTTGCCAGCTGATTTACCATCAGGATTAAATGGTATAGTCCCTTTAAAGCCTATACTAAAAGGAAAAGGCTTAAAGGAAGGAGATGAGATGAATAACTCCTCTAATGGGGGGGGGGGGGGGGGGATTTTGAAGTATCTGATTGGAAGTTACCTGTTCAGCTGTAATTTGTTCTCTGATGCTCCTTAAAAGGGTGTTTTATGCCTGGCTATTAAATATTTGAAAAAGGTTTAGACCAAAAGCGCTTATCCATGTTTATTTCAAGCCAGAGTTTTAGTTATTTTAATAAAGTTTTGTTTCGTTTTAACGTACATCAGCTTTCGTGGCAGACTTGTCTCTTTGCCTGCTATCTAAAAATGAATGGTTGGCATCAGAAAAATTAGTATGTTGTCATTTGACAACTGTGCACCCCGCAGATAAAGAAGAAATGTAAGAAGCTGAGATCCCTCATAAAATTCTCCAAAGCTAGTTATGAAAACAAAATCGCCACTGATTCTAAAGACAACCACAAAGCATTCTATAGCTATGTCAAGAATCTCAATGGCAACACTCAGATCTGCTCTGAGTTACAGCACAATGGCACTAAATATACAAAACCAACTGATATTGCCAACATCCTGGCAGATAGGTACAGTGCTAACTTTACCCCTCTCTCATCCCCTAAAGGGTCCATCTCTATACTGGAAGAATGCAAAGTAACTGTAATCACGGCTGCACAGGTAAAAAAACACTCTCCAAAGCCAAGAACACAGCATCCATGAGACTTGACAACATCCCAGGTTGCGTTCTATATGAACTACAGAACAAAATGGCACCCCACCTAAGTACCATGTTCAATCATAGCCTCACCACAGGCTTTGTGCCCACTGAATGGTGCACAGCAATGGTTATCCCACTCCACAAAGAGGGAGCCACCACGGACCCCGGGAACTACCGTCCCATTAGCCTGACGAGCCTGGTCTGCAAGGCTATGGAGCGTATCATCATGGAACTTCTAACATACTTATATATACATTGGTAATCTCCAAACTCTGGACCCTACCCAGTTCGGGTTTGTAAAAGGCAGATCATGTCTCCTAAACCTGGCAGACTTCTTTGAAGCGGTCACCAAAGCTGTAGATGAGGGTAAGGTGGTACACACAACCTATCTAGATCTCACCAAGGCTTTCGACACCATCCCCCACTCTGGTATTATAGACATACTCACTAAACTAGGTATAAATCCCTATGTCACAAGATGGGTTGCCAACTGGCTCACTGACTGAACCCACACTGTGAAAGTAGTAAACTCTAAATCCAACTTCAGACCAGAGACAAGTGGAGTACCACAGGGTTTAGTCCTAGGTCCTCTTCTGTTTGGTATCTACTTCTATGAAGTACAGGCTAACACAGAAAGGTCTTTGGCTAACAAAGTTCGCAGATGACTGCAAACTAGGAGCCATAATCAAATCTCCTAACAATGTGGACATCCTACAAAAGGGCCTCACTGAGACATATGCCTGGTGTCAAAGCCATGGCCTCAAGCTCAATGCTAAAAAGTGCATTGTCATCCCTTTTGGTAAAAACTATGTACCCATGAACTACCACATAGGCGGTAGTCTACTTAACACCGAAAGACACAGGTGGACAGTAGTCTCTCCTTTGATAATCACATTGCCACAGTACTCAAAAAATCCTTCTACGTGGCACACCTCATCACAAAAGGTTTCTCATCCAGAAAAAAAAAAAAAGAGGTCATTGTTCCCCTCTACTCATCACTCATTAGACCCATTACAGAGTACAACGCCCCTTTTGGTATGTACCTCACAAGGCATCTACAACAACTGGAAAGGCCACAGAAATACCTTACAAAGAGGATTACTGGCCTCAAACAGATGCCCTACGCAGACAGACTCAAAAAACGCCAGCTTTACTCTGTCGCATATCGCCTACTCAGAGGCGATCTCTGCCTAACATACAAAGCTATGTCAAACCCAGAGCTGTTGGACATGCTCCACGTAAAAAAATTCCAATCCCTCCGAGCTACACGCTTTAGGGACCTAAACCTTGTCACCACAATAGACAGAACATGCTGGAGGGGTAGATTCCTGTCTCAGAGACTTCCCATACTCTGGAACAAACTTCTTATCTATATCAAACAAAGCTCCTCATTAGCACTCTTCAAGAAAAATCTTGATGATTGGATGGGAGATAGGAAATTCACCCGGGGATCGCTTCTGTGGCTCTGCCTGACAGGGGCACAGGAAAATTATTTTATTGGGTGGCAAAAGCCAGGGTACCGTTTGGTTAGGCTTATATAGGCCCTAGGGCCAATAGCCTAGTACCTACCTATGAACCTATAAATATTGTGGCTTTGTTTACAAGGGCTAATTCCTGCTGTGAAGAAGGGGTATCACATGGAGATTAGAAAATAATACCCAATTTGCAGCCAAAGGTCTTCATTCCCAGACAGAAGACTACATCAGTGGATGTCAAAAGTGGGGGTGGTCTCAGTACTGAGCCATGGGGCACATCACTAGTTACCTTCTAGGCACATACCACCTTAACTATATGGACTATCTTTCAGTCATTGGCTATTCACCTCATCATGTACTCATCTACTTTAAAGGCACTTAGCTTATTAAGGATGCCAACATAGGGTACAGTGTCAAATGCTTTGGCAAGATCCAAATAAGCTGTGCAAACAGAATGACCATTACCTACAGCCTGCGTGACTTTGAAAATGTTAACTAAAGTGAGTAAGTAGATCTTCCTTTGACAAAGCCAGAATGATGTGGGGTCTAGCATAAGGTTTTAACATCATAGTTTAGGAAGTCAGATTTAATGGGTTCTGTAGCTTTTCAAAGCCTAACGGGTCTACAGTTGCGTGGGTCAGTAGTAGCGCAGTCTTTTTGCACAGGCATCACCACTGTTATTCACCACACTTAGGAGCAAATCATGTTAAGCTCAGGTTAAAACAATTTAAGGAGGGGTTCCACAACAGCATGTTTGACACTAATTATTAGACAACTAGGTAAGCTATCAGGTCCCTAGTAGTAATATTTTTGGTTTTGGGGGTACCTTTGTTACTTTGGGGATATTAGAAGCTTTATGAGATTTGGAAATTTGTGGAATTAAGAGTTGTTTTGGGGATACAATTTACACTAAATTTGTCTGTTACTATATTTGCTATGTCTACTGATTCTGAGTGGGTGGTGCCAAAATGGATAAATTCAGAACATGGACAAGTATTATTTCTTAGTTTCTTAATGCACAGAGGGCTTACAGTTATCCTTGTCTTCAGAAGTGAATTTAAATTCAGGATTTGCCTTACTAGCCCTAACTGTAGCTTTTAGATCTTTACTGATATTCTTGATGCAATCATTATTATGAGTCATTGTAGATCTGGCTTTAAGTTTTTTCCCCCAGTTATAGAAATTATTGAAGCTGGTAGATAATCAGGATGGCTTGTTCTTAAAATATTCCATTATAGTTGGCTCAAGTACGAAATAGCCAGATATAGACACATTTATATGGGAAAATAATTAATCTGTATAAATAGCAGCTGTGTCACTGTCTCATCTGGTAATGTGGTTTTGGACTGCTCATAGAGTCTGACATTTGTCCATTTAAAATTAATGAATTCAGAACTGACCTCAGGAATTTTAAAAATTTTTGAAAGTGAAGGTCATAAGTTTAAAATGGGTCTATATCACTTTGTCGAATGTTTTATTCAGCAAATCAGTCTTTATCTAACTCACTTAAGTGAAAGCTCATTTAAACGAACGATCATTTCAGCATAAATTCTCCAAGGGAAAAAACTAGTGGGTTAGCTACCAACCATAACAAACACTACACAATTTAAAACTCTGCAAAGTGGGAGGGGTTAGTTCCCACACAACCCCTAACTAAATATACCAACTCTGACATCTCAGTACAGTGTGGAAAAGGGCAAATTCCCAATTACGGCCAACCATGTCCTTTCCCTGAGAAAAAAATTTGCTGAAACAATTGCTCACTTAAATGAGCATTCACTTATGAGAGTTTGATAAATAGCGATTCGTTGAATAATGCATTCAACAAAGTGATATAGACCTCTTTAAAATCAGACTTAAACCTGGATGGAAAAACAAGGGTCTATATTTCATGATCGAAGTTTAAAAACTTCGAATCTGAAATGGTCGACACCATATGATTGAAGTTTTGAAACTTTGAAAATGTAATACAAACACAACAACCTACACAAACAAAACATTTAAATGCTCTAAGCTCCCCTGCACCCCCCACACTACTTAAATATACCAACTCCGAGATTGCACTACAGTGCAGAAAAGAGGAATCTTCCCTTTCCGCGCTGTACTGAGATCCCCATTAATAGATTCAAGGTTTCAAAACTTAGATCATATGGTGTCAACCATATCAAATTCAAAGTTTTGAAACTTCGATCTTATGATATAGACCCGAAAAACAAAAGGTGTGGTACCTCTAGTTGCTATACTAGCTAGGAACAGCACATGAATATTATGTCCCCTAGTTGGTTTGTTAACTATATATTCCAGGGAATTCTTATTTACCAAGTCTTACAAATTTGCATATCCAACTTTGAAGTATTGGTGTTCCAGGTTATTGAATGTTAGTTGAAATCTCCCATTATAAAAACATTTTGGTAACAAGCAGTTCCTCAAGTACATTTAGGAATCTTATGCAGTTATCATGGACATGGAGGGTACCCTGTAGCAGTCTACAAGATGGTAGCTATCTTGTTCAGGGTTATTTGCAGTTCATTTTATGGTTCTCTGGTGGTCCTCGACATATATGGAAATCCCAATACAGATTCCGTTAAGCCTGAATGCATGGCAGGCACAAAATCCATGTAAAGAGGGAGTTTTATCTTAATACTGAAACCAATTCTCAGGAACTACACAAAAATGTATTGGTTCAAATTGCAGGAGATCCTCAAGATGAAGTAATTTGTTGTTAATGATGTCTGGCATTAAGAAGAGTCACTTTGACAGGGTCTGACCTAGAGAAGGAAACAGCTACACTGATATCTGCTATGCTGACATATCTAGTTCTTAAAACTTTTTGTTCCCCTACATCCTCTTGCGGTACCCTACCCCAGTGCTCCATACACATCAGTGAGTTTGCCAGTCTTTTTAACACCCCTGGACTTCCTCCATTACAGGTTGGGGACAACATAAATCTTAGTTTGATGGTCAGATGCCCCCAGGACACCCCTATCTACCTGGGGAGTTCTTTTATGACCTACCATGTTATTCTTCCCCCACTGCAGCGGAGTGGTTTTGTCTGAGGGGTGGTTGTGTGGTGGTGACATACAGAACAGCTCAGCCCATTCTCCACCCTTCTCCATCTGTGGACCATACCTCCCAATGCATGACATCTCCAGCCTCCAACAGGAATCATCACAGGGAATGTCCCCACTTTACCCCTGAGGATGGCTATACCAAGGTGTATGCCATCTTTGGCAAGGCCAAGTTGGGCTGTTAGTCTTATCTCATGCCGATAATTACTGAACCCCCTAGAATGGCACCAACTACTAAACCAATAATCTTATATATATATATATATATATATATATATATATATATATATATATATATATGTGTGTGTGTGTGTGTGTATACACAGACACATATAATTAAATATTCCAAATGAAGGAAGGATTCCACTTACTCCATTGTCTTGACTGCATTCAACAAATGCCCACAGGAAGATCCAACATGAAGCCCATAACTTTCAGGGACATCTGGAGAGACAAGTCATTCATACCCACAGCCAAAAGATAAATTGATGCATTAGATAAGACCTGCAATGGTGCTAGAAGCCTACAATGCTTATAACAAGAGGAAATAAATTACTGTGGCCATTAGTTATACAAGTATTAATTCATTCACAGTCAGTCACATGAATGGTACACAGTTAAAGTGTTTGCAGTTGGTGGGCACAACTGTGTGTGTTGGGAGGCTGCAGTGGGTTGCACAGTTTTTGACAGCAACGAGCTGAGATACATTACTCTGGCCAGTATGAGTTTTTATTCATTCATTTAAATCTCTAATAACACTGTGCTGTCTCTGATAAAGTGGTTGTAACTAGTGGACACACATTTACATTTATGTTTGTTTACATGCAGACGGAATGTAGTGGGTTGCACTTTATGCACCTAACAGTAGCAAGCTGTGATACATAACTGCAGCCATTACTTACATATTCATTCATTAGCAGACATCCATCCAAAGTGTACATAGTTAATAAGTGGGTTGTAAGTGGTGTGTACAGAACTAGTTTCTGAATAAAACCGACTATCCCCTGCTGTCATTTAATCAGACAGTGACTGTCCTGGTTTACCAAACAAGCTGAAATACATTAGTGTCCATAATTTTTATCTGATCGCAAATCGCACAACTGAGGTGTATACAAAGTGTTTATAATGAATGGGTACTGAGGCAGTCTGCTAATAAAAAAAAAATTGACCCCACCTTTTCTCCAATGGCTTGTCCAACCACAGTTAAACAGTCATTAACCTGCCATAATTTTGCCCTGTACCATATTGATATAATAGCAGTTATAGCAAAAAGATTCACATATGTTGGGTTACATGCATAAAGTTAAAGTTGCATTAAAAAGAAGCTAAGTAACAATTTTACATTGATATAGTTCAATATGTCAACAATAAAAATTTGTTGTATAAAATTATGCAAATGCATAGTAGACACATTGGAGAGAGAGGTGTAATAAGGTACTAAGTATGGTCCTTTTGAGGGTACATAAAGGGAAGGAAGACTAGGTAGGGTCAGGGCAAGGGCAGGTTCTGGAATTGAGAAAATAAGCTTTTAGATCATTTTTAAAGTGTGAGGTGTGGGAGATTGAACCTAAGTCAAGGGGAAGTTTGTTCCAAGCATGGGCAAGGGAGTGTTTGAAGAGTAGTTTGCCTACTGACCTTTTTGGGTGGTAGATATCAAGTAATTGTTGGTTAGAAGTATGGAGGATCCGGGATGGGATGTAGCCGGAGACTAAGAAAGATAGAGATGGACAGAAGGAGGGTTTATAAAGAATAGAGTGTAGCATATGAAATTAATAAGATAGCAGAAATTGGGGAAGTTCAAGTCATTGAAGACAGTTTAAAGAAATGCAGTGGTGTGAGATGTATGGGGAGTTAATAATGAATCTGGCTATTTTATGGTAAGTCTGTTGTAGTTTGCTTAGAGTGGAGACCTGGATATTGGTAAGAACTGGGGGCGGCGTATAAGAGGGAGGGGAGGAGTGCCTGGCCCAGGGTAAGTCTAGATTCAGGGGATAGGAATTTTTTGTTGCGCTATAGCAGACCTAGTTTCTGATTTGTTTTTTTTTTATACATTGGAGTATGTGTAGGTTGAACTTTAGTTCGCCATCGATAATGACCCCTAGGAGTTTTGTGTGGGTGTCAGGTTGGATCTTAAAATGTTTTTCATAAGAACCTGAATAAAACTTGACAACAGTCTCCTCTGATGTTTAATATTTAAGGGAAGATCTTACAAAACAGCAGGTAGTCCATTCACTTGTAATCTAGTCCCTTCTTGCTCTCAAACAGAATTCATGCAAGATCTTGAAAAAGCACAAGTTTAGCAAGAGAGTCTTGACAACAGCAAGTATGCAATAACTTTACAGCTTTAATATTTTTTTCAGTAATGAAATAACCACAAGAATTTCTGATATATGCAAAAATTTATTGATAAGTTCCTATCAGCTCAATGTGTGGGATTGCCTTTGGTAAACCTCTGCTGATTAAGGTTATGCCAACACTTTGTTTCAAGATTGGTCAATATATCCTGGAGAAGCTTAATCAAGATAAAAGTATTCCCCCAGGGCAGACAGCCTCTCTTCAGCCAGGTTCAGCCAGTTGGTTAACTCTGAAATAACAGTTTTGAAAATATTCTCAATAAGAAAATGAACCTTAAAAAGAAAAATAATTAAAATAAAAGATACATTTAAAAAGTAGTAATATTTTACACTACCGTATAATGTTACAGTTTCATAATAGCATTTTGCAAATGTTGGAAAAAATAAGAAAGTGAAAGGAGACAACACCCACCATGAGATAGATGATTTGTCTATGGGAAGACTTGGGAGAGTCAAGCATGACTGTCAATGAAAGTAGGAGTGGTACTGAATAGGAAACAGTTGTGACACCTGTGTGTGCACTCCACCACATGTAAAAATGGGAAAAATGATAACTGATTATGTTAACATTTAGGGAGAGCAATTACCTATTCTGGATCCTGAAGAAATACGAGAAACACACTGTTTGCCTGGCTATAAAACTTTCTGCATGTGGGGAATTTTCTTCTGGTGTACCTATCTGCAAGCATCCTGGCTTAACAGGTTACTCTGCAGTAGCTGAAAGTAAAGACTTTGACCTTACCACAGGTCCCATTAAGCTGGTACTGCTCAATGGATTAAAAGCACAGCAAACTGGGACCACAGCTAAAAAAGTTAATCATTGCACCAACATAAAAATGAATTTTTTAAACTGAATAATATGTCAAGCAAAGTTCTTCATTAGCACTCTTCAAGAAAAATCTTGGTGAGTGGATGGGAAATAGGAAATAAACCCCGGGGATCACTTCTGTGTCTCTGCTCGACAGTGGCACAGGAAAATCATTTTCTTGGGTGGCGTAAGCCAGGGAACCTTGTTGGCTAGGCTTACGTAGGCTCTTGGGCCGATAGCCTAGTACCTACCTATGAACCTATGAATAAACCACAACTGGGAAAGAGAAAAAAAATTATACAAGATGCCGAATAAAAACCGCATATTCTAAAAGTGAGAAAAATGTCTGAAACAGTAAAAGTGGTGATTAAGCATGGAATGACAAAAGTACATAATAAATACTATAGAAAAATGACTGACAGGATTTTGTGCACACACCAAAAGTCTTTCCCTAAGCACAAAGCTGCCCTAAAACTTAATATTGGGCTATTGCAGTAAGTTAGCATTTACATCTACAATAAAGAGTATACAATGAGTAAGAGAATGAGTCAAGTCTACTGGACCCAGAATATCCCTTCCAAAAATTCAACTCTTCCCCAACACCACTCAAATTTATCAATGTGCAGATGTTTCTTTCTAATAAACCTGGCAAGGAGTTAATTCACAAACCAGGTCAGAAAAATATTATAGGACCATAGGAAGTTACTAGGCTAATAACCCTAGGGCCCTTGCAAGCCTAGCCAAGTTCTTACCCTTATTTCCACGATCAGCACCTACTGACCCTGTCCAAGAGGGACAAAGGTGAACCCCTGGGGTGAATTTACGGTCACCCATCCAATCATCCAGACTGCATTTGAAGAAGGCCAATGAGGTGCTCTGTTTGACATGATTATTTGGAAGTCTGTTCCAAAGGTGTGGTAACCTCGGGGAGACAAACCTGTCTCTCCAGCAGGTTTTATTAATATCACATACCAGGTTAAGGTCTTTAGAATGAGTAACCTACGTACCATTTGACTTTCAGATATGAAGCATTCTCAATAATGCCAGGTCAGAGATTGCCTTATGCAAGGCATAGATCACCTCTGAGTAGTCTGTATGAAACAGAATAAAGTCACAGTGATTTCAAATGATCTCCATAGGACAGATGGTGAAGACCTTGAATTTTCCTTGTGAGGAACTTTTGTGGTTTCTCCAACTGCTGCAGGTGCTTAGAAAGGTACATACCAAAAGGTGCTTTGTACTCAATTAATGGCCTAATGCGGAAGAGTACAGGAGGTAATACTTTTTTATGGAGGCAATGCCCTTACTTATGAGATGAGCAATATAGAATGTCCTTCTTATTCCTGTGGAGACATGGTGGTCAAAGGCAAGGTTGCTGTCAACCTGTGTGCCCAGGTCTCTCACCACCGAGTGCATACTTAAAGGTGTTGCTATTGATGTGGTAGTTAGCAGGAACATCACTTTTATCAAATGGAATGATAATACATTTTTTTTGCATTGAGTTTAAGGCCATGACTTTGGCACCAATCATTTGTTTGTGTAAGACCCTGTTGTAGGATGTTGAGATCCTTTGGAGATTCTATGACTGCTTCCAGTTTGTAGTCATCAGTAAACTTTGTCAGCCAAAGACCTTTAGTTTTTGCTTGTACTTCAGAGAAATAGATTCCAAACAGTAGAGGTCCCAAGACTGAACCCTGTGGAAGACCACTGGTTACAGGTCTGCTGCTGGAGGTGAATTCCCCTGTTTTGACTATATGAGTTCTATCAGTGAGCCAGTTAGCAACCCATCTAACGATATAAGAATTGATGCCCAGTTCAGTGTGTCGGTCGATGCCCAAGTGGGGGATAGTGTCAAATGCCTTGGCCAAGTCCAGGTAGGCTGTATGCACAGAGGTCCCCTCATCCAGGGCTTTGGTGACAGTCTTGAAGTCCACCAGGTTTAACAGCCATGATCTCCTTTGACAAATCCAAATGGAGTAGGGTCAAGTGTTTGGAGATTACCTATATCTTTGTTGATAAGGTCCATGATGATTCGCACCATGGCCTTGCAGATAAGGCTAGTCAGGCTAATAAGTCTATAGTCCCTGGGGTTCAGTGGAAGCACCACCTTTGTGCAAGGGAGTAATGGTGGCTATTTTCCATTCAGCTGTTACAAAGCTAGTGCTTAAGACTATGATTGAAAAAAAGTACCCAGTGGTGTTGCTAATTCATGTTGCAGCCCATGTAGGACGCAGTTTGGTATGTTATAAGATCCCATAGATGCTGTGTTTTTGGCCTTAGAGAGGGCATTTATGACATTCTCTTTAGAGATGCACAGTAGGGGACAGCTAGTAGGGATGTCGTGGGGTATGTGTGGTGGTGACAGGGGAGTGAAGTTTTCACAGTACCTGTTGGCCAACAGGTTAGCTATGTTCACAGGCTCCGTATATATGGTATCATTAACTACCAGTTCTGCACAAATCTGAGCCTTTCCTTTTAGGTTACGAATGTGACTATAAAAAGCCATGTGGTTGTCCTTTGCTGAGGAAGCTAATTTGGCCTTGTAGTTTGTTTTGCAGGACTTCATAAAAAGTTTTATTTGCTTGTTTAAGCTGAGGAGGGAGTGTTTCCATGAGCTCGCTCCCCTCTTAATCGTAGAAAGTAATTTCTTCTTCTTACTGTAAGAGCCTGTTAATGCCAGTTGTCCACCAAGCAGGTTTGCTCTTCCTTGCAGAGCTTGTTTTGGTCCTATCAGGTACGGCCGAGTCAATACAGTTATACAGGTGTTTGTATACAGCTTTGGTGTACAGCTCAGCATAGTTGTCACTTCCATCTGAGGGAAGAAGTGCAATGAAGTTATTAATACCATCCTGTAAGAGGTTATAATCTGCTTTAGAGAAATCATTTTAGTTTAGTTGCTGCTGGGGTGGGGTTAGGTGTGACAGTTACTTCGAATGAGACCAATTTGTGGTCACAGCTCATCAGGGAGGACCTCACAGTGGGGTTGCTACAGTTGTCCCCCATATTGGTGAGCACCAGATCCAGGAGGTTGGCACCCCTTATGAGGATATCGACCAGCTGATCCAGGGCATTGGAGTTAAAGTCAAGGAACCTTTGAGCAAATTAACTTGAGCATGAATAATTTTCCCAGTCAACAGATGGGAAGTTAAAGTCGCCCAAAACCATGGTGTTTGGATGTATCTTGATAGACTCAAGTAGATTTAAACAAGCAGAGTGGGTGTGCTGATTCATGGAGGGGGTCCTGTAGCTGGCAATGACTTGAATAGGTGTCCTACCAACAGTTAACTGCATCTGACATGTCTCCAGGGAGTCATACTGTTTAACCAATCTGGAGGCGTACTCATCTTTAATAAATACTGATACACTACCTCCTTTAGTTTTCACACCTTCAGTTTGAGGTCTGAAAGTGTGGAAGGAGGTGTGACCTGGTATGGCTAGGGTGCTCTCCACAGCCTTGAACCAGGTCTCCGTGACTGCACAAATGTCTGCGTCTTCCAAGGTGAGGACAGCTTCCAGAGAGTGCAGTTTTGTGTTGAGACTCCTAGCATTTAGCAGCATAACCTTGAGGTTGTTTTAGATGGAGATTTTATGTTGGGAATTTTGTTCTTGAAATACTGCCTAAAAAAAGGGCACTACGGGGGTGGCAAGAGCCTTAGCCAGTAACTGAAATTCTAGGGGTGACAGATAGTGGATCCCCTTAAAATGACACCAGAAGCTAAGCCAATTATTGAAGTCAATAATTTTCTGTCTGTATTAAGGCATCATCGTAGGTGAAGGTAAAATGCTGCTTAAGGCTAGGGACATACCTGCCTGAGACACATAGTCAGAGAGCTCAGTCATGTCTCTCTTCATAGAGTCCAGAGAGGTACATCTGATGTTGTTCATTGAGAGACTTGAATGCATGCGTAATATGGTGTATCCTGGCATCTGGACAGCTGACCGTGACCTTTTCCTTAGCCAGGCTGGTGACAGGAACATCAGAGTGTCTCATGATGGAATCACCTATGACTAACATGTTTGATTTTGTATTTTGCCTTAAGGGTTTTACAGGTGAGACACTGGTGCATGAGCTATTATGTTTAATGTGTTCTGCAGAGGAAGTATTATGTGTAGCACACTTGAGTCTAGGAGGTCTCTGGTGTTTAGGTATGTTTCTGGTGAGGACCTCCACATATGTTGGTATGTGTGATGTGGGTTTGGGTGGAGTACGGGATGAGGTGTGCATGCTGGCAACCCGCTCTTTGTCACATGTACTGATTAATGTGTGAGAGAGCATGGATTCAAGGTTCTTAACACAGCTGCATCTCTCACACTTTGTGTTTGTCTGTACTAGAAGTAGAGGGATGTTGGTGAACATGAGTCAGTTGCTACACTGTCTCAGGATGCCCATGTCGACCAAACGGCTGGAGAAACTGTGGGAAATTGTCCATCCATAGTTATAGGTAAGGTTATATGATCAGGAAGAGAGATCACACTTAGGAGTGGCTAGTGTATGAGAGGTGTGTTGGTACCTCTGAGGCTAGACTTAATGTTCCACCTGACAGTAGAGCAGGGCCACGGGAAACCTCTGGAGGACCACAAGCAAAGTGCTAAGGGAAAATTTAACAAACAAAACATTTGCATCTGTAACCACCAATGGTATCCACCACTATGCGGCAATGGATGATGGAACGCTACACGCAAAGAACTGCAAATACAGAGCTTAAATAAAACAAGAAAATACCCTTTTTAACTCAAACTAGCCAATAAGAATACTGTCTCTAAGCTGTAGTCCAAGCACCCCTGATTAGATGGGACCCAGACAGCATTCTCCTCACACAAGGGTGCAGAAGGGCCTTCACCAACAAAGGTAGCTTGGAGCTGATGCTCAGACGTTACAAAATAGAACCAGAAATAGCAAACTTGGAACTGGGCAGTGCTACAGTTGAACTAGTAGAGCAAAATGTGACCAAAAGTAGTTCAGACAATTCAGACAGACAGTGGAATGCAAATACAAATTAAAAGTGCAGTATTAGACCAAAAACAGGCATTTAGAAGAATATATAATAAAACCCATGCTTAAAGTTAAAAATTTAGAACCTGCTCGCAAAACCAAAAAACTTATGCAACAGAGAGATAAATGCTGGAAATTATCTCAGCACAATAAACAACCAGAGACCCTAATTCAATATAAGCAACTCCGCAACCTTACTAAAAGACATATATCCAAAGACAAAAAATCCTATTTTATGACTCTCCAAGCCAACCACTCTAAAAACCCCAAACAATTCTGGAAGTCCATTAATTCACTTCTCAACCCAGGCACCAAAAATAATCCCTGCCCTGACACTACCAAGTCCGACCCAGAAACTGCCACTCTTTTCAACTCCTCCTTTATTAATTCTATAGCTGAACTAAATAAGTCCTTCCCTATTAACCCATCCTCACAGTTCAGTCACTCTACCCCAGCCTCCAAACCCAATCCTCCCCCCACTTTTCAACTCAATCCAGTCTCTACCTCATATATAAAAAAACTTCTCAGCAAACTGAAACCTTGCTCTAATGCCCCAGATAACATTCCATCTAAATTCTTACAAATTGCCGCAGATGGAATCGCCCTCCCCATTAGCATCCTAATCAACAGATCCATACAGGAATCATACGTCCCCAAGCTGTGGCATGCTGCCTTTATACACCCTCTCCATAAAGGAGGTATAAATAACAATACCTCAAACTTTCGCCCCATAGCCATCCTCTCCCCAATTTCAAAAATACTGGAAAAATGCGTTCACATTCAGCTAATGCTTTTCCTTACCGAAAACCACCTCCTCTCTCACACCCAACATGGTTTCCGTCCTGGCCATAGCACTATAACTGCTCTACTTTCATTCCTTGATATAGTCAATCATGCCCGTGACACTGGTAAAATAGTATCATCAGTCCTACTAGATCTCTCTAAGGCTTTCGACACTGTCTCCCATTCTCATCTCCTTAGCCACCTAGCTAACCTCAACCTCTCACACAATACACTATCCTGGTTCTCAAGTTACCTTTCCAATAGATCTCAAGCTGTAAAATGGAGGAAAGGCACCTCTAACTTCCTTCCTACCCCCAATGGAGTTCCCCAAGGTTCCATTCTTGGCCCCTTGCTTTTCAATATCTTTATCAACGACTTCCACTCTGCCATCCCAAACACCAAATTGTACAATACGCCGATGACTCCACTTTAATCTGCTGTGCCACCAACCTCCCTGAACTTCTAGCATACACCCAGACTGCCTTCTCCACCACTGAGAACTGGATGCTCCAAAACCACCTATCTCTAAATGCTAACAAATCTAAAATACTACTCTTCCCCCCCTCAAAATCCTTCCCTCTTGACAAACAGTCCTTCCAAATTAGAAGCCACAACAACTCAACCACAGAAATTGTTCCCTATGCCAAACTCCTTGGAGTCACTATAGATGAAAACCTAAAATTTGACACACATATTCAACTCAACATCAAGAAAACACATCAAAAACTAGGCCTGTTATATAGAAACATCCATTATCTCTCTCCTTCTACACAAACCCTCGCCACTACTTATCTTCTTCCCTCACTAATGTATGGTGCCCCTCTATTAACTAACTTATCTGCCTCCATCTCCTCAAAAATGGAAAGTTGTTATAATAAAATTTCAAAATTCGCCATCAAAGCCAAACACTCCTCCCACCATTGCTCTGCACTCCACTCACTAAACTGGCTAGAACTTCCCAACCTTCTAGACTACCTCCAACTTACCACTGCCCACAGGCTATTATTTAACCCCTCTAAATGTCCTGCACTATCCAACATCCTACAACCATACACCCCTAACAGGCCACTTTGATCTGCTCACCTAAACCTACTCACTGCCCACAAACCAAAGCAACCTGCCGAGCAGTACACCTCCTATCTTTTTCCTTCACCAAAAAGTGGAACTCTCTCTCTCCTTCTTTACGAATGACAGAAAATTCTGACAACTTCAAAACTCTATTCCATTCCTACTTGTTCTCTAGGTGGAAGTGCAACTGCACTTTCCCCACCTAGACTTTTACTCCGCACACACTAACTGTATTTCTATACTATTTCCTACTACCATCACTTTGTTCCTGGATTTACTTTCTGTCTACTGTTGTCTTGTGTGTATATATGTAAGTATTGTAAATAGTTTGCTCTCCCTTTATTCCCCTCCCTAACATTTATGCTTGTTCTACCACTCTGCCATTACAAGACTCTATGTAACTTTTTTAACCAACCATGTCAATATATGACTCATATGTCAATATACGACTCATATGTTATGTAAACACTATACCTCTTAATGTCTCTGCATCACAATCTACCTGTATTCTTATCACTTAGGCTGACTGTTGCATCTTTATGTATCTGTATCTTTGAACCTTAATTTTAATTTTATCTTTTGTATTTTCTTTTGTTTTATCTTTAATATTATTATGTAATGTGGAGCTTTTCTCCCCGGGCCTCCACTGAAAATGGGCTCCTGAGCCCAGTGGACCTCCCCGGTCATCAAACTGAAATAAATAAATAAATAAATAAAATAAACAAATAAAAGTGTTGTACACTATTTTAAAAGTCAAACAAGATACCAACAGAAAATCACAATTAAAATACTTGTATATAGCTAAATAAGCAAATACAAAAATAAAACACTGTAATATTTATATCTAATATACTCACCAGACGTGGGCCGGTTCAGAGAGGTTATAAAATCTGGTTGCAAATGATAGTAGGATTACAAGTACAAAGCAACACACTCCACATCTCGAATTCGCAATTAAAGAAGCCCCTGTGCTCCTAAACACCATGCTTGTCTCACTATTGGAACAGTCTCCGGCCGCGTGACACTGTTGAAAACTGCTACCAATCGTGTTTGGTCCTTCACAGCTACCAGAATTCTGAACTACCTTTGCTGTCTGCAATGATGCCCCTCCGGCTCGATGCCGTAGACCAGGATGCCTGTTCTGAAGGGACATGACTGAAAATAAAACGCGGATCCTCTTAAGAGGGAATGATGTATCTATTACCCCTCAGAAATGTTGTTATGAAGGTGTAATTATGTTAACATCCAGTCCAAAACATAGCTATGAACCTGTTGCTTCCAAAATAGGGAACAAATGCACCAAATCTAAAATCGGCAATATTGACTTAGAAAATATGCATTTCTGTACTAAATGTTGTCCGTAATTGTAATTTTTGTTATTATTACGCTGCCTATAATTCACCATCTTTTCATCAATAAATCACCGATTTTGAGGGAAACACAACAACAACATTTCCAAGGCATTGCCCAAAATACACTTTATGCACCACCCGTAGACCATTATCTACATCACAGGTCTAATACAATCCGAGTACAGAAAGAATTCCCGTGGAAACACTGCATAACGTTAGCAAAAAGACAGCTTCTCAGCTGCCTCATACTTCACCACGTGCCCAAGACCGTTTAGAATGCTGGGAATTTCTATATTTCTATGGTAACGTAAACTGTTCCCACGGTCCCTGCATTTTTTCCCCCTTGCTATTATACAGGTCGTGTAGCGTTGTGAATACTGGGAACTGTAGTTTCAACCAGAAGACGTAGTTGGAGTTGTGTGTTTTGTTACTAAACAGAATGGGACAGCACAGTGGCACACTACATGCTTCCCAACTGCCCCTGATTTTGAATCAAATTTTTAAATTCCGTCATTCTAAAAACTGGTAACTTTTTGAGTAAATGTGGTGAACTGAATCTTTAAAAATGACAACAATTGCTATAGTCTTCATTTACTTCAGAAAAATATATTGATTCACGTTGTCTTATTCTGTCACAGTCTCAAGTTAATACAGGTTTGAGCATTCCTACTTGATGGACAACCAACGAGTCCGTGGCCTCATTGACGGACACACTGTCGGCATTTGCGTGTCTGCACTTATTTAATATTTGTATCTTGTAAGATTTATCCTTCCTGCCTACCTCTCAAAGGCAACAATTTTTGACCCAAATTTTAGCTCTGTACCTCTTAACCAGTTCCAAAAATTTACAACTTTTGTATAAAATTAGGCGAATAATAATCCGAGTTACTTCAGAAAACGTGTATTAACTCACATTCTCCTATTATGTCGATGTTTAAGTTAATATTACTAATATTTTAAAAGTGGCCATGGTTATTTCTGGGTTTGTCCCTGAATGGTTAAGTAATGTCCGAAATAAATTCTCAAAGGAGTGCAGACAAAGAAAACTGCGACACTGTGCAAAATATTAGTAAAATTAACTACAGACGCTGACAGAAGAGGAATTACCAGACAATATTAGGATGCATCGTGCATTTTGCAAAAAGTGTAAAATATGGTAAAAATCAGGAAGGAATCTTCATATTTTCTGTTATTACTCTTTAAATCGCGGTAGACAAAGATGATGGGCGAGCAGATTATCAACACTGCAGTATGCACATAGGTGTATTTTGCTAGGCTGTGGGCAGGGTTTGTTATTGCGCTTATCGTGGATACTACAAAATACTATAACCATACAATTAAAATTTTACCAAAAGTAACCCATAAAGAGCAGCAGCAAGCCCTGCTCAAGTCCTCTACTTATTTTGTTAGCATGTTTTTTTTTATTATTATTATTACTTTTCCTCATCTTGCCCCGCCCCATACGAAGAGATACCAACAGATGGTTTGCTGGTGGGCGTCGCCACTGGTTTTGCCACGAGGTCGGGGGCCTGTTCTCCAAAGTAGGTTGTAACATTTGCCGGAAGTTGCTTTCTGATAGACTTGTTAGCAATACTGTTACTGCTTCCTCTCTGTGCATCGTAACCAACTTTTAAATGAGTCCGTCTGCTAATGCAGCTTGCCTCTGCTGTGTTATGGTGCTCGTGTAGAATTACACTAAAATAATCTCATGCTGAGAATGTTAACAGCGGTCTTACTTTAGAATGTCTTCATTTCTAAAGGTATTATTCACGCTTTTGTTATCTGAGGTAATATTTTGTACTTACAGGTTCATAGGTAGGTACTAGGCTATTGACCCTAGGGCCTATATAAGCCTAGCCAAACGGTACCCTGACTTTTGTCACCCAAGAAAATTATTTTCCTGTGCCCCTGTCAAGCAGAGCTACCGAAGTGATCCCCAGGGTGAATTTCCTATCTCTCATCCAGTCATCAAGATTTTTCTTAAAGAGTGCAAATGAGGAGCTTTCTTTGATATAGATAGGTAGTTTGTTCCAGAGTATGGGAAGTCTCTGAGAAAGGAATCTATCCCTCCAGCATGTTCTGTTTATTGTGATTACAAGGTTTAGGTCCCTAGAGCATGTAGCTGGGAAGGATTGGGATTTCTTTACGTGGAGCATGTCCAACAGCTCTGGGTTTGTCATAGCTTTGTATGTTAGGCAGAGATCGCCTCTGAGTAGGCGATATGCGACAGAGTAAAGCTGGAATTTTTTGAGACTGTCTGCGTAGGGCATCTGTTTGATGCCGGTAATCCTCTTTGTGAGTTATTTCTGTGGCCTTTCCAGTTGTTGTAGATGTCTTGTGAGGTACATGCAAAAGGGGCGTTATACTCTATAATGGGTCTAATGAGTGCTGAGTAGAAGGGAACGATGACCTCTTTGTGCCACGTAGAAGGATTTCCTGACTACTGTGGCGATGTGATTATCAAAGGAGAGACTAGTGTCCACCTGTGTCCCAAGGTCTCTTTATCACACGTTCGGTGTTAAGTAGACTACCGCCTATGTGGTAGTTCATGGGTACAAAGTTTTTACCAAAAGGGATGACAATGCACTTTTTGGCATTGAGCTTGAGGCCATGGCTTTGACACCAGGCATCTGTCTCAGTGAGGCCCTTTTGTAGGATATCCACATCGTTAGGAGATTTGATTATGGCTCCTAGTTTGCAGTCATCTGCGAACTTTGTTAGCCAAAGACCTTCTGTGCTAGCCTGTACTTCAGAGAAGTAGATACCAAACAGGAGAGGACCTAGGGCTGAACCCTGTGGTACTCCACCCGTCACTGGTCTGAAGTTGGATTTACAGTCTGCAACTTTCACAGTGTGGGTTCGGTCAGTGAGCCAGTTGGCAACCCATCTTGTGACATAGGGATTTATACCTAGTTTAGTGTGTTTGTCTATAATTCCAGAGTGGGGGATGGTGTTGAAAGCCTTGACGAGATCTAGATAGGCTGTGTGTACCACCTTACCCTCATCTACAGCTTTGGTGACCGCTTCAAAGAAGTCTATCAGGTTTAGGAGACATGATCTGCCTTTTACAAACCCGAACTGGGTAGGGTCCAGAGTTTGGAGATTACCAATGTCATTGTTTATAAGTTCCATGATGATGTGCTCCATAGCCTTGCAGACCTGGCTCGTCAGGCTAATGGGGCGGTAGTTCCCGGGGTCAGTGGTGGCTCCCCCTTTGTGGAGTGGGATAACAGTTGCTGTGCGCCATTCAGTGGGCACAAAGCCTGAGGTGAGGCTATGATTTAACATGGTACTTAGGTGGGGTGCCAGTTTGTTCTGTAGTTCATGTAGAACGCAGCCTTATATAGCTTTCTTACGCTACATCAGATTGTATGATTAGTGTTTGCTGGCAGTGGGAAATGTGTCCTTCAGGATCGACTTTAGATTTTACCTAAACAGATGTATTTTATTGTAGATAATTCTTCTCTTAACACAGCTTTTGGTTTTTTCCTCCTGGAATGACATTGGGTATTGGATGTGTTATCTTAGATTGACATTACAAAAAAAAGACGCTCCAAATTGTCCGTAGTTGCTTACCTTCCTCATGTCCATTCATTGATTATCAGCTGTATCCTAACAGAGTCATATCACAACCCTGTTTCAGTTAAAGAGCATTATCAGAAAATGAATATATTTTTTTCCTCATAATTTCCCCCCAATTAGCAGATACTTTTGTTGGGCCTTCCACAGTCACAGGTAACAGAAGCCCCCTTGCAGTGCAAGGTATTGCAGGTGCCTAGAGCTGATTATGATATTAGTTTTACTGGAGAGAATATCTGCCAGCAGGATTTAAGTAAGCCAAGGGTATTATGTCAGTGGTAAAATGAAACTGTGGAGCCTGTTACTATAACCAGATATATTTTTCAATTTTAAATGTGATGTAAATAAGAGTTATTTTTACCCACCTGGTTGTTAAGTACAAAAAGATTGCTGTACTATTTTTTTGTTGGTTTGACAGAGATGTTGCAAAATATCAAAATAAGATAACTTGCTGTGTTTGGGGAGCTCCCCCCAGGACTAAGGGGCCCCCAGCAACCACAGGGTTTATTGGTGCCTAAAGCCGGCTATGGAACTATTTATTAATTTATTTGCTTTTATGCTTGCTTGCATTTTTTTGCTGGAAGGTTCTGACTGGGTCATGTAAGGCACCTTTTCAGCAGGTGTCCCAGGGAGAAAAGCTCCAAAAACATATATAGTCAGAGAAAAACATACAAAGAGTTTATAGCAGACCGTTTGTGAGTATAGGCAGTATTTAAAATATAGTGATTATAGATTCGATATAGACTAGGCATATGAGTGAATATGACAAGTAGCAGTTGTCAAAGAAAGAAAAGAGGATTACGAGAAGAGAAAGATGAAGAGCTAAATGTTTACAGAAATCCATACTAAATTTTGTAAACATCTAGGAGACTGAAGGTAAATTGGTGAGGGAGATTTTGCATTATCAAGCTGCATGGTCATGGTTACAGAAAAGAAAAGGTTAAAGATTCACAACAACAGCTGTGGAAAGATCAAAATTCTACAGTTACTGATGAGAGGAGAAATTCTGCATTTTGAAAGAAGGAAATAATGGGGGGGGGACTAATTTAACAAAGAGGAAGAGAAGGAGCAGACTTTAGAGTTAGGGAGATGTGTGGCTATATTTTTTGGAGCTGTTGAGTTTGAGACTGTCTGAGGGCCAATGGCAACTGATTCCAGAGTCTGGCCACATGGCTTGAGTATAAGGCTTCACCATGTGCATTTGAGGCCTTATCCTGGCAGGCAAGGTATTTATGTTTTAGAGCAAAGTTCTCTTGTTGGAGAAAGCAACTTCATGTGTGAAATTAGAAAAGGACATTTGGATGGTTGGTGCAAAATATTCCAAGTAATTCTGATTATCCCCATTAACAGAAGTACAATTTTCAAGCTGTAAAATAACAAGTATTTTCCAACTGTAGTCTTGATTCTTTAATCAGTACATCCTTTAACCAGTGCATCATGTTTACCTGGCAAATTCTCACTGAGTCAGAGCATGAGAAATATCGTTGGGCATGGCTGTTGCACATTCTGGAGCTGGAAGGTTAACACTGCCTCTCCAAATGTGAAACAAATAGGGAAAAACTTGAAACAATTACTAACAGCATTCTTACAAGTTCAACTAAGAAACTTATGGGATAATTAAACAGAACTACTTTATATTTATAAAAGCTCTTTTGATGAATTAATGTGATTCAGTATTATTTAACATGGCTATCAGTTAAATAATTAACAATGAATGTGTAACGGACCCTTTTCAATGGGAATGTGAAGGACCATGGCCTTTTTTTAGACTCAAAATGAGGATTGTTCCTCATAAATGGTGTACACTTGAAAAGTATGCCATTGAGTGCTTAATATAAAAATGTATTACAAGCATTGAATGAACAAAATCTACTTGTTCGAGCATGTAACTTCCTTCTTATCATTTAAACTTCAATTACATGTCAGATGGAGTGTTATCTCATGCTGCTACAATCAAGAATTTACCAGATACAAAAATTATTTAATTAATAAATCACATTCTTTTGGCATATTTTCGCTGTGTTATAGTTTGAGATACTGTGTGCTGCACTAAAACATAACATGTAAAACGTATTGCAAATTTCAATGATTATTGTAATGTTCCATAAATTGTGGGTGGTAATACGAGAATAGCAGGCAGCCCTTCTCGTCATATGCATGGCTGTATCATGATAATAACTTGTATTTTATTATTTGTAATCTACAAGTTTTATGTAGGCTGGCATGTGGCTCACAGGAGAATGTCAATCCTATTATGTGGACATGCTTTTCTCCAAGTAAGACGGCCGTAGGCATGACTTGCTACCGCCTATACCAGTATAACTATAAATAAATTGGTCTCAATTCAGTTATCAGGGACATGCATTCACGTGTGGAAAATATCAACGAGATATGCATGTAAAGGATAGAGGTAACTTATAAATGCCTGGCCTTCAATGTCCTGTTTGGATACAGGATATCATTATTTTTTTGGAAAAACTTGGCTGAGCTTAGAAAGACCCTCCCAGTGGTGAGCCTAGTAATCTAGGAATAGGTGCTTTACTGCTACTGAAGTACATAAAATTTACAGCTGTTGAGGGTAGAAATAATGATACTGAGAACAAGTTTACCATATTTTCTGTGCCTTAATGGGAGCTTACAGTGACAGTCAAATAATTGATACAGAAAGCTTATACAGTAAGATATCATTTGTTTAAGTACTATTTCTAACTTTAGATTACAGAGTAAGACAACATACATTGAAGTGCCATTTCTAAAGATTAAGATCATGTGCATAAGCAGTAATGTGATGGTCAGAGGGAAGTTCTAAGACAGACAAAGGGATAGTTTAAGTTATCTGAGACCTTTTTCATTGAGGATAAAGCACTCGGAGGTTCTTTGGGTGCACTTTTAAAATGAAGCTAGTACATAACTCTCTTCCTCTTAGTACAAGAAATCTGGACAAAGCCTAAATTAATGGGGGATGGCAAAGGCCCGAAAATAGGGACAGATTTTTAATATTGTTTGTATAAACTTAGAAAGTTGTTACAATAACAGAATTTATGTGCATTTTCTGAAGGCTATGATGTCTGAAATTCAAATGTATGTAATTTTTAATGACTTCAGTTCTTAGTAATTTGCTAGAAAACCAGAAAATTTATAAGTAGCAGACCAAAAAATGAGGCAAAAATCTGGACAGTTGAAAGGTATAAGCTAGTAATGAACTAAAAAGCTACTTGTAATAGAGCTGTTTGTTGTAAAGGTTGCATCTTCCCATTTCCTGACAGATAAGCCACACTAATATAAGGCAAAGATGTCCAATAGGCTGAAACAGTGGTAAAAAATAAATAAACTTTAATAAAATAAATAAAAAACAGGTGAGTGCTTTCGCAAAACTATCGCTTCTTCAGACCATAAAAAAGATAAGCCACACTCCCTGTGTAATACAAGCACACCACTTGCCTCTGGTAGCCAAACCACTTTTTACAAGCTACAGACCCAGGCATAGATTTCAACTGGTGTACACAGTGGTTGTACAGCTGGCCTAGGTGAACATAACCTCCAAGCAAAGGGGTCCAAAGAGCCTCTTTTCATGATGTTATCTACTATTTCTCCAGAGCACCTTTCATCGCCCCCCCTCATTTTCTCCACACACACATTTGTCTTCCCACACTATCTAAATTAATTTACCTTGTTTTCTCTCACCATTTTACTCTTCAGCTTTTTTTCTTCTTTCTTTCAACACATCCTAACAGGCCAGTTTCTATGCAGAAAAGAGTTTGATCTAGCTGGGAAACCATGGGGTTCTAGATGCTCTGAGATTCATTTTAAAGCTTTCCACAGCCTTTTGATCTGGATGGCGCGTACAAACATCATAACTATAGAAAAATGTTTATCTTTTTTAAGGAAGGAAAAAGTACTCAAAGCTCAATTTTCAAAGCTGACAAACTAGTAGGTTCTGATTAAACTGAGAGGTACTTTGATAAAGGCTTGTTTGCTCAAAGCTGCAGTGAGTTAGGCCTTCTGCCTTGCTCTGCTGTTTTTACAAAAACTGCTAGGAGACCACAGAAGATAAGTGCTTATTTTCAACTGTCTTCTGCACTTTTGATTAAAACAATATTTGCTGCGTATCCATTTAAACTGTGAAACTGTTTTTTAGGTTTAGTGAATTCAATCTATACCTCTGTTATGATAGTGTATCCCTACCCACCTGCCCAACTGTTGTTGTGGTCTTAAAGCTTGGTGGTTTTTGAGTTGCCCGCCTCTACTATAAATTTGATATCAGACACTCCTTCCAGTCCCATTGCATCAGCTCATTCTACTGAGTACTGTAAGATCAGTTGTGAAGGCCCACCCTTTTAGTGTCTTAACCTTGAATTATCTTCTATTTCCCCACTTTCTACTTAAAATAAATAAATAATAAAATAATGTACTGCTTCCTACTTCATTTTGTTGCTTGTGCTTAGGTGTTCAACTGCATTTAGTTTGCCTCATTTGTTACTGCTTGCCGGTAAATTCATGATAGTATTCTACTGAATTGCTGCTTTGTTTGAGCTGCTTTTTTACTGCTGTGATTGTGGGCTAGTTTATCACATTTGCACTTTTAAAGCAATTTACTGATTAACTGCATTTCATTACTGTTTAACTGTATTTTTATGTGCTGTGAGGTCTGTTTTTGTCTGTAAGTGGTTAATCTGTATTTTTTGTGAGTTTTTACTGGGTTCTTAACCCATAAATTGAGTAGCATAGTGTGGATACAGGTTTGCTGCATTCGGAGCTGTTCCCCCCTTCTATGTTTCCGGCAGCCATCTTGTGTCTGCCTTCTGTGTTTCTGGCAGCTGTCTAGTGTTGGTAGGGGCCTGTCTCTTCTGCTAGTGAGAGTCGTAGGGCTACCTGGACCTTATCTAGCACAAGCTGATTGGTAAAGAAAAAGGGGACTAGCAGGATTCGCTAGAATTTTGTGCTACTAGAATCTTCTCTTTTTTGTGGTATTCAAACCCCACATTTCAGCTGGTTTGGGCTTGTTTGCACATCATGCACTGCAGCTGCACAATGTTATTAGCCCTTTGTGAGGTATTCCAGCGACAGAGGCTTTCCCCCCTGCAGAAACGTCAAAAAAGTGAGTTTGTTAGTTTGGTGTCATTATATG
>NC_056737.1:184073608-184088608 GCF_019279795.1 Protopterus annectens | reverse complement strand
GGAGTACCACAGTGTTCAGTCTTGGCTCCTCTCCTGTTTTAGCCCATACTTCACAGAAGTAGATCCCACACAGAGGGTCTCTGGCTGGCGAAGTTCACAGATGACTGCAAATTAGGTGCCATATTCTAGTCCCCAAATGATGTGGACATCCTACAGAAGGGCCTCACTGAGACTGATGCCTGGTGTCAGAGCCATGGCCTCAAGCTCAACGCCAAAAAGTGCATTGTCATCCCCTTTGAAAAAAACTCTGTACCCATGAACTAACCCCATAGGTGGCAGTCCACTTAACGCCGAGGGTGTGGTAAGAGACCTTGGGACTCAGGTGGACAGTAGTCTCTCCTTTGATAATCACATCACCACAGTAGTCAAGAAATCCTTCTACGTGGCACACCTCATCACAAAAGGGTTCTCATCCGGGAAAAAAGCGGCCATTGTTCCCCTCTACTCTGCTGTCATTAGACCCATTATGGAGTACAACGCCCCTTTTGGAATGTACCTCACAAGACATCTGCAGCAGCTGGAAAGGCCACAAAAATACCTCACAGAGGATTACAGAACTCAAACATATGTCCTATGCTGACCGTCTCAAAAAACTCCAGCTTTACTCCATAGCGTACCACCTACTCCGAGGTGATCTCTGCTTAACATATAAAGCTATGTCAAACCCAGAGCTGTTAGACATGCTACACCTAAAGAAATCCCAATCCCTCCAAACTACATGCTCTAGAGACATAAACCTTGTCACCACAGTAAACAGAACATGTTGGAGGGATAGATTCCAGTCCCAGAGACTTCCCATACTCTGGAACAAGCTACCTATCTATGTCAAGCAGAGTTCCTCACTAGCGCTCTTCAAGAAAATCTTGATGAGTGGATGGGAAATAGGAAATTCACCCCGGGTATCACTTCTGTGGCCCTGCTCAACAGGGGCACAGGAAAATAACCTTCTTGGGTGACGAAAGCCAGGGAACCTTGTTGACTAGGCTTACATAGGCCCTTGGGCCGATAGCCTAGTACCTACCTATGAACCTAATATATATTATATGTATATATAGAGCAGTTGGAGCCACTTATTGGTGGATTGTTGGTTACTTTTCTCTTAGATGACCCTTATCTAGTTGCTGGGTTTTTGTTTTTGTTAAATACTACTTGTGGATCTCGCAACTTGGGGTTCTGGTGGAATATCGTCTGTCCATGAGCCTGTAAATGTTGCTTACTATCTTTCTAAAAAAAGACACGAAGTACCACAAGGAGCTGCTTCTTTCTTTCTCTTTTTAATAACCAGAAAAGGATTGGTAAAACACGTTTCCTACTAACCGAAGTTAGTGATACTTACTTTACTTATAAACAAACTTATCAATTACTTGAACATTAAACTTAAATCGTAAACTTTCAGAGCTTTCTTCTATTTACTGCAAACTTCTTCAGAAAGTGAAAGGAAGTTCTTTTCGTCTCAGTGAGATGGACTAGGTGGGTGTGTATTTACTATCAAGCTGGGGGGATAACATGTGAGGTAATGTCTAAGTAAGGGAGTCCCTATTATTGGGAGTGTGGTTTTATTGTTATCTTCTCCATTTAAGGGCAGAATGTTTGTTTAAGTTGTCCATTAAGGCCAGGGGGAGAGTCTGCTGCTAACAGGATTTGCCATTTCAGTTCTTTGACCTCCAGAACTGTGATAAAATTCCCCAAGAATGTTTTGATTTTTTTCTAGCAATAGGAACTGGAAAGATCCATGGCGAGAAAGGTTATGCCTGGCTAGGGCATTGCTCTCATCCAGGTTTCTAATTGCCACCAGGTGTTCTCTAATGCATTGTTGTAGTTTTCTCGTGGTGAGACCCACGTAGAAGGCTCCACAGGGGTTGCAGATGGCCATTTAAACCACTCGGGGAGTTTTACAGCTGTAGGAGCCCCTAGCTGTGTAAGTATAGCCCCTGCTTGGTATATGAATCTTGTCTTCTGTTAGGATTGTGTTTTACAGTAATTATGGTTCTGGCAGGGGTTTGTTCCTTTGGGTTGGGGGTCAGCTTCTTTGATTACTTGTTTGGTTTCGAACATTGATTTAAGTTTTTGCATCCTTTCAAAACAGAAGCTGGGCTCCTTAACTAGGGTGGAGTATAGGTTTTTGTTAGTTAAAATAATGTCCCAGTTTCTCTTATTGATAGACCTGATTTCTTTTTCGTCCATGGAAATTAGGAGGAGAAACCTGGGGGTGAAATCTCCTTCCTGTCTGGGTTTGGGAGTGAAGCATGCACTAAGGACAAGAAGGAACTTGTCTTTGCGTGCATTTGTAATTTCACTTACTACCTCTTGGATTAGTTTTCCGGGTAGTGCATTTCTCTGAAGAGTCTTTCTATTGAGTGACTTTCCTGTTGAAATAGGAGGTCTTCACTGACTAGTCTGCTGAGTCTAATGAATTTTCCTCTCACTAAGTTTCTTTTCATGAATTTGGGGTGCTGGCTGGTGTAGTCCAGGTAGTTGTTTCTAAAGGAACTTTACTTATGAATGTTGGACCTGAATTGGGGTAGTTCAGGGACTAGGGTAAGTGTGACTATTCCGGAGACTGTGAAGTCTAGGAATGGGATGGAGGCCTTCAGCTCCTGAATGAACTCATGGAGTTCATGTTCGGACCCCTGCCAAATAAAAAAAATATATTGTCTATATAACATTTATATAGACTTATCTTCTAGTAACCTTTTATCTTTTTGAGAAGGTCACTTTCCCAGCTGGCTAGCACTAGGTTGGCATATGCAGGTGCCATTTTGGTCCCCATTGCCACTTCCTTTTTTTGGTGGATGATCTTATTGTCAAAGGTGAAAAAATTATTGTAGAGCACCATTTTGATAAGTTTGCAGATGGAATAGATGGTCCTTTTGTTCCAGCTGGTGTGTTTTCTCATGTAGGTACTGGTGAGGGTAATCCCTTCAGGGAGTGGGATGTTGGTGTACAATGCCACCACATCTAGGGTCACAAGGGCTTTGTCAGGTTGGGAAACTGAGTATCTGTGTAAAATGTCTGGAAAGTCCCACGAGTCTTTTAAAAAGAATTCTGATGCCTTTACTAACGAGTTTAGTTTGGCATATAGGAATTCTGAAATATATTAATTTTTGTACATCTGGATGATACTATGTGCCTGGGGGGTGCGTTTGGGTTTTGGAGAGTCCAAGCAGTTTACCTAGGTTTGAGTTATCTACTGTCATGAATTTGTATTCTTCTTCTATAATAAAACCTCTTTGTAGAAGCTCTAGTAGTTCTGTATCTATCTCTAAGAAATGCTGGGTGACTTCCTCTTGGGTGGCATACTCATAACATCTATCTCTATCAAGCTCTTCCTTAATTTGGTTGGATGCTGCACTGTCCATTACCACTACACCATCCCCTTTCTCTGCTTTCATTACTCTGATCTGGGAATTGGCTATGAGCTGTTTAAGGGCTGTCTTTTCTTTAGTTAGGTTGTGCCAGCTGTTCTGGGGGGGGGGGGGCTTTTTAAGGGTCTTTCTTATTTGTTTTTCGCATACGTCTGAAAACAAATTGAGTGTTGCCAAGTTTGGGGTTGACCTGGCTTTTTCTTTTAAGGGGATGAATACTTCCCTTATTCACATCCCTGTTCCTGGCTCTATTTGGGTTAAAGTTGGGTGTGGAACTTCCTATAGGCAGTGCATTTTCTAAAACACTGTTAGTAACATTTTCAGTATTATTTCTATAAACATATTCAAAAGCATTTTCAGAAGCATTGGTCAAAACATTTCTAGAAACATTTACAGATGCAGTTTCAGAAAAATTGACAGAAATATTTAGAGACAAATTTTCAGTTTCAAATATCAATATTAATCAAAGATACCCACACCTCCAGGTTGGTGGCAAAGCACGAAGTATTAGAGACTATCCATGTGCAACTAACAGTGGGTAAAACTGCCTTCCAGTTTATAGCCTGCTACAGACCACCCTCCCAAACCCAGGAACCCCACTCGGCCTTCCTGAGAACACTGGAAAATATGAAGGTCTCTCCAAACACCATTATATTGGGCGACTTCAACTACCCAAACATAGACTGGGAGCATTACTCTAGCTCCAACACCCTAGCCCAAAGGTTCCTAGAATTTATAAACTCAAATGCTATGGAACAACTTGTTACCACTCCCACAAGAGGGGAAAACATACTGGACCTGATCATCACCAACATGGGGACTCTATGCTCCAGACCAGAAGTGTATCCCTCACTGGTAAGATCAGACCATAAACTAATCTCACTGGATATTCACATCCCGACCCCACCCCCTGCCCAGAAAACCACAGTGAAAAACTTCTCTAAAGCAAATTTCACACTCCTCAAAACTGAGGTGGAATCCTTCAAAGCCCTCGGGCCTGTGGAAAATACGCCCAGACCGCAGAATCCTTTATAAACGCATTCTATGAAGACCTTCAGGAATGCATGGATCATGCGATCCCAAATAAAACCAAGACCCAATCCTCCAAAGGCAGACGTCCTGTCTGGTGGACCCCAGCCATAAACAAACTATACAATAGAAGGAGGAAGCTACTAAATGATAGAGCAAAATCCCAAAAAGGGAAGGCATCACTGATCAGTATTAGCAAAAAACTACGGGCACACATAAAATTGTCTAAGGCCAGCTTCAAGAGAAAAATTGCACAGGACACTAAGGATAATCACAAGGCTTTCTTTAGTTATGTTAGGAACCTGGGTGGTAATTCCCAGATATGCTCAGAATTAGTCCAAAATGACAAAAAATACACCGAACCCACAGACATTGCCAACATCCTAGCTGACAGGTTCAGCGCAAACTTCTCCCCCCCTCCCCACCAAAAGGGCAAATATCTATCCCGGCAGAGTGCTGCCCCCCTGACATCTCAGATGCTCAGGTAAGAGCCGCCCTCTCCAAAGCAAAAAACACAGCATCAATGGGACCAGATGGTGTCCCGGGCTGCGTTCTACATGAACTCCAAGAAGAGCTAAACCCAAACATAAAACTACTGTTCAATCTCAGCCTTACTACAGGATATATGCCCAAAGAGTGGCGTACAGCAACAGTGGTCCCTCTCCATAAAGGTGGTGCCTCAACGGATCCTGGAAACTATCGTCCCATAAGCCTGACTAGCTTGGTCTGCAAAGCTATGGAAAGGATCATCATGGACCTCATAAATAAAGATATTGGGGACCTACAAACACTGGATCCTACCCAGTTCGGCTTTGTTAAGGGCAGATCCTGCCTCTTAAACCTGGTTGATTTCTTTGAAACAGTCACCAAGGCCATTGACGAGGGAAGGTGGTCTACACAGCCTACCTGGACCTCGCAAAAGCCTTCGATACAATACCCCACTCGGGCATTATAGATAAGCTCACCAGCTTAAATATAAACCACTATGTCACTAGATGGATTGCAAACTGGCTCAAGGACAGAACCCACATGGTTAGAATTGCTGGAGCCATGTCAGACTCCAAACCAGTTACAAGTGGTGTCCCACAAGGCTCAGTCCTGGGACCTCTCTTGTTCGGTATATATTTCGGAGGTACAGGCCAATACGGAAGGACTGTGGCTGACCAAGTTCGCAGATGACTGCAAACTGGGCCATAATCGACTCTCCAGCCGACACAAGCATCCTCCAAAAGGGCCTCATAGAAACAGACAACTGGTGCCAGAGCCATGGCCTCAAGCTAAATGCCAAAAGTGTATAGTCATCCCTTTGGCAAAACAAAGTGCCCACAAATTACCACATAGGTGGTAATCCATTAAGTACAGAAGTAGTAATTAGGGACCTGGGGACCCAAGTTGATAGCAATCTCTCATTTGTCAACCACGTGGCCAAAGTGGTTAGAAAAACATTTTATATAGCCCACCTAATCATGAAGGGATTCACATCTAGATCAGGGCAGGTCATGGTGCCTCTTAGCTCATCCCTCATCAGGCCCATAATTGAGTACAATGCCCCTTTAGGGATGTACCTTACCAGACACCTGCAGCAACTGGAAAGACCCCAAAAGTACCTCACCAAGAGGATCAAAGGGCTCAAACAGATGCCATATGCTGCCCGGTTAAAGAAACTCCAGCTCTACTCAGTGGCATACCGCCTGTTCAGAGGCAATCTGTGCCTGACGATAAAGCCATGTCTAACCCGAATTAATGGACATGCTGCACCTCAGAAAATCCAAATCCCATCGAGCTACGCTCGAGAGACTTGAACCTCAGCACTGAAATAAATAGGACATGCTGGAGGGACAGATTCATAACCCAGAGGCTCCCTTCACTCTGGAATAAAATCCCAGTCCAGGTTAGGCAGAGTCCCTCATTGACTCTCTTCAAGAAGAATCTTGATGAGTGGATGGGAGATCGTAGGTTTACCCCGGGTATCACTTCTGTGTCACTGTTAGACAGAGGCACAGTATACTAACCTCGAAAAAGGGCATAACAAAATAAATTTAAAATGGGTGGCGAAAGCCAAACACATTCTGGCTAGGCTTATAAATGCCCTAGGGCAGATAGCCTAGTATGAACCTATGAATACCTATGTCCAGCACACTGTCTGTAACAAAGTTGTTGTATATAAGAACAACAAACTTTTTACACCAATGCAGGGAAAAAACGAGACAGTGAGCCAGTACTTGAGTGCTTTCGTTTCTTTATTCAGTGTCCTGGAACTTCATCAGAAGCAATATAAAAATAAACAAATGTGCCCACAATAAAAAAGTATACAGTAGGTAATAAAAACAGTAAACCAATGAGAAGGTGTTGTTACAGTAAAACCATAAAAAACAGCCAACCTATCAAAGGAGTTTGTCACAGAACAGGGACCTTGTAGTCCCACCTCCTAAAAGATATATGAATGAAAATAAAGTGACGCAATTGGTGACCATATCTTGTAGTAAGATGGCAAAATCAATCTACAAAAAGTAATTGGAATCTAATTAAAACATTCCATATGCAACTGTCTTGGATTGTGTACAGAAAGCAACAAAAAATGTTTTAATATTATAGCTGTGGTATTCAGTGAACTGTGATTTAAATTGTAGTCACTTGACTTGCCAAGTCTGCAAGATGCACGAAAAACCTACCTCAAACAAACAGCAGTATGTAATTACAAAGAATTTTGGAAGTTTAAACCTTTGTCTAGTCCTGTACAAACATCGTAGATTGCTTTGTGTGTAAAATAAGGAAAGACTGCAACATGAAATCCATAGTCTAAATGATTGGACGGTCATCTCAGTATAAAGTAATAAAAAAAAAAAACTGTCATCAGTAACCTGCAAACTTGTAAACAGACAAATGTATTAATGTTGTAATAGAAAATGTAACAGGCTGTTGTGCGAGGTTTCAAAGCAAGCTGTCCAAGTTTAAAAAAAAATCCGTGAGTAGCAGTGAATTTCCTATAAACATAAAGTAGCTTAAGGAACATGTATTTGCAGGTTGTTACAAAGTAACAAAAATAAGGGCAGTGTAAACTGCATGGTTTAAAAATTGATGACAGCTGTGTCCATGAAATTGTAACACTAAAAACCTAAGTGTAACTTGTATGCCAGCTAGTGAACATATGCAAAAAGTTATGCAACTAATACTTGAAACCTAAGTTGTACAAGTTTAAATGTAAGGAGTGGTACGAACCAGTGGCAACAAAACTTCCCCTTAGTGATAAAGAACAAGTGTGCAAGAGGAAGAAACGGCATACTGTGCAGGTTCTAATGCTGTGTATAGTAAGAAGCTGCCCTAATGCCCTTTACTCGTACGAAAAATAGGCTACAAAATTGAGTGCCCATAGTGATGAACATGCTTCATATCACTTATTTTAATAATATGGACCGAAGAAGACTCATAAATAAGTGTTGAAAAAACTTGCCAGTTACTAAAAAACAAAGTGTTGTAAGGCAAATAATATGATGGTAAGACTGTTAATTGTAAAGGTTCATGGAAGTATTAATACAAGCGTGCCAGTGCTATTAAGGAGAGCCGTGTGTAAATATAAAGAACATAACAATAAAAAAAAAATAATGATAAGCAGATATGGACAGTAGACCTATAAGTAAAGGTTAGTATATGTTTTTGGAACATGTAAAATAAAAATCAATGCAATATAGAACATAATGGTCAGGACCAAATCCAATAGTAAAATACAGCAAATGAAGAAAACTAGTAGTGTAACCATTTAAGTGCACACTTTAAATGTGCATAGTCATTAAGTCCAGGGTAGGATTCTGCGTTTAATATCAATTGCCACATGAGTTCACGATATTCTAAAAAACTGTCCATATCTCCTATAAATGTTGAAATTTGTTCCAAAATGAAGAATTCCACTCCAGTAAAATGACTGCAATTTAGGCTGTCTTTGCCTAGGGTGTTCTTAATGTCATGTTTACGGATGGCTGCAGAATGCCCTTTGAGCCTGCTCGAAAGTTTCCTATAAGTCTTGCCCACATAAAAACTGGGGCAGGTGTTACATACTACAGCATAAACTACAAAAGAACTGTTGTAGTCATAGTGCTTGCTGAAAGAGATTTTTTTTGTTTAAATGTGTGAAAAGGAACTCCTTTCCAGTCAGAATAAAATTACAGGCTACGCAGTAATTACACTTAAACATGCCTGGGGGCAGGTCAAGATGTGACTGTGTAGTCACCGTGAAAGAATTCCCTGTATTTTCAAAAACAATTCTTAGTGTTTTGGTTTTCTTGTCTAAAAAAATAGGTTGTCTTCCGAAGGAATGAGAGAGATCCCTATTATTTGTTATGTGTCCAATTATGTTCAATAACATGACGAATAGATGGCAAGTCCCTGCAAATTGGTAATGGAAAACTGAGTTGTCTGTTTGGTACTGCTTTGTTAACAGAACCAGGGTCTGTGGTGGGTGTGTATAAAGGAGATGAATCCATTTGAGATGTGTAGAGGGTTAGGTTCTGTTCCACTAGCTAATTCGCGGTGGAATGGGTTTGGTCCTGTTCCACTTGTTGATTCATGGTTGAATGGGTTTGGTCCAAGAAGTGAATATGACTGGTTGGAAAAAAAGTCCTGTTCGAAGTGTTGATCCGATTGGTGTTTATCTGGTTAGTGAACACACTGTTAGCTGTTTCAGTTAGTGGGGTGGATACTGTGTGGTTCTGACTTTGAAAAACTATGTTATTGGACCTTGGCCTGGAAGATGGCACATGACTGGCAGTATTGGTAAACCCATGTAATATGATAGGGAATTTATTCCCCCTGGAACCAACAACTTCCCTGAAAATTGAATCCAAAAGGCTTCTTGGATAGTTACGCTGAGGCTCTCAATAAAAATCTACCCAAATAGCAGAGACCTCCAAGGCAGAAACGCACTTGACCACCACAACACAACTCTAATCACGAGACACATAACTCTCCTAAACAGTGTGCCACTCAACCAAAGCCCCTAAGGCAAAACAGCATGCCCAACACACTAGTCTTAGGTGACTCATTAGTGCGGCACACTGATGTCCCACTCACTAGGTTGAATAAGGAGAAAGTAACAGTCAGCTGCCTGTCAGGTGCCAGGATCCACCACATAACGCACCCACTCAGGTCCCTCAACAACAGGTACAAATATGACTCTGTCATTGTACACGTGGGTGTGAATGACCTGAGAAGTACCTCCCTGGACTACATGAAGAGAGACATGGAGGAGCTCTTGGATTATGTAGTCCAGGCAGGTATGACCCTAGCCCTGAGCAGCGTCCTACAATCTCCCAGAATGATATCACAGTACAAGCAGAAAATTATTGAAATTATTGATTTGAGCAATTGGCTAAGTTTCTGGTGTCATTCTAAGGGGATCCAGTATCTGTCTGCCTGGGATGACATGACTGACAGACCTCGATGCTTTGCCAGGGATGGCCTGCATCTGTCACCCCTGGGCTTCCGGATACTGGCCAAGTCTCTTGCCACCGCTATAGTGCCTTTTTTTTAGGTGGTGTTACAAAGACCAAATTACCACCATAACAGCTACAAACAAATACAATCTGAGAGTCATGCTGCTCAATGCTAGAAGTCTAAATCTCAAAATGCACTCACTCGAAGCACTCCTTAAAATGGAGAACATCGACATTTGTGTTGTAACAGAGACCTGGCTCAGGGCAGCAGAAAGCACCCCTGCTATAACTCATTCCACACCTTTTGGCCCCAGAACTTGGACCGAAGCTCCAAAGGCAGTGGTGTTTCCCTATTCATAAAGGATGCACACATCTCCAGACTGGTAGCCCAATATGACGCATCTGAGATGCTTCAGGTGCAGCTAACACTTGGAAAGACAGGGGTTCAGGTCGTAGCCTGCTATAGGTCCCCAACCATGTTCCAAGACTCACACTCCACATTCCTAAGCACCCTGGAGAATACTAGGGTCTAACCTAACACACTCATACTGGGTGACTTCAGCTACCCCTCCATTAACTGGGAAAACTACTCGTGTACCAATACACTTGCCCAGTGCTTTCTGGAATTCATTAATTCCAATGCTCTGGACCAGATTGTTCTTACCCCCACTAGAGGTAGCAACATCTTTGACCTGGTCATTACTAACATGGGCGACCGTTGCACTACACCAGTAGTCAACTCCTCCCTGGTTAGATCTGGGAAATCCACATCCCATCCCCTCCCACAAAGGTAACCACCATGAAAAACTTCTCCAAAGCCAACTTTGGGATCCTAAAAACAGAGGTGGCTAACTTCACGTCACCCGTGCAAATGGAGGATAGTTTCATGATCGCCTAATTATACACCAGTGCACTGTACGAACACGTACACAAATGCATGGATCTCTCCATACCCAATAGAACCAAGACACTCTCCTCAAAAAACAAAGCCAATGTAGTGCTCCCCTGCCATAAGGAGGAAACTGATGCGGAATAAGGCAAAGTCCCAAGACTGGACAAACTCCCTTATCAGCCTGAACACAAGGTTGAGATCCCTCATCGACTCCTCTAAAGCTAGCTATAAAAACAGAATTGCAGCAGATAGTTATGTAAAGAATCTCTACGGCAATACCCAGATTTGCTTTGAGCTACTGCACAATGGTACATCTTATACTGAGCCAACAGATATTGCCAATATACTGGCCGACAGATTAATTGCTAACTTTACTCCCCCCCCCCCTCCCCAACAATGCCAGTAGATTGCCAGACACCCAGTATTACTGCTGCACAGGTTAAAACAGCACTGTCCAAGGCCAAGAATACAGCTTCTATGGGACCTGACAATATCCATGGCTGTGTTCTACACACTACAGAATGAGCTGGCACCTCGCCTGTGTGGCCCTGTTCAATCACAGCCTCACCTCAGGCTTTGTCCCTACTGAATAGTACACTGCTACAGTCATCCCTCTCCACAAAGGAGGAGCGACTACAGAACCCGGTAATTACTGTCCCATTAGCCTGACGAGTCTGATATGCAAAGCATCATCATGGACCTAATAAACAAGGATATAGGGAATCTCCAAACTCTGGATCCTACACAGTTTGGTTTTGTGAAGGGTAGATCATGCCTGGTATACTTGGTCATCTTCTTTGAGTCAGTTACCAGAGATGTGGATGACGGCAACGTGGTTCATACAGCCTACCTTGATCTGGCCAAGGCCTTTGATACCATTCCCCACTCAGGAATCCTAGAAAAACTCACTAAGCTAGGCATCATGTGGGTTGCAAATTGGCTCACAGTTAGAACCCACAGTGTGAAAGTAGCTGACTCCAAGTCATTAGTCACGAGTGGAGTTCCAAAGAGTTCAGTTGGGTCCTCTCCTGTTTCGTAGCTACTTCTCCGAAGTCCAGGCCAACACGAAGGGACGCTGGCTGACAAAGTTCTCAGATGATTGCAAGTTGGGAGCTATTATTAACTCCCCAAGTGATGTTGACATCCTACAGAAAGGCCTCAGTGAGACCAGCGACTAGTGTCAGAACCATGGCCTTAAGCTCAATGCCAAAAAATGTCGTCATCCCCCTTGGGAAAAACCTAGTTCCGTTGAATTACCACATTGATGGTAGTCCACTGAACACAGAAGGTGATATAAGAGATCTGGAACACAGGTTGACAGCAACCTCTCTTTTCACCACCACGTCACCACTGTGGTCAGAAAGACCTTCTATGTGGCACATCTCATTACTAAGGGTTTTGCATCCAGGAAGAAAGAGATCGTTGTCTCCCTGTACTCTTCCCTCATTAGGCCAATCATCGAGTACAGTGCTCCATTTGGCATGTACCTCACTAGACACCTGCAACAACTGGAGAGGCCACAAAAGTACCTCACAAAGAGGATCCTAGGCCTTAAACACTTCTCCTATATGGACAGTCTCAAAAAAACTCCAACTATTCTCTGTCTCATATCACCTACTTAGAGGCGATTTCTGCTTGACTTACAAAGCCATGTCTGACCCAGCTCTGTTAGAAATACTACATTTAAATAAATCCCAATCCCTCCGCGCCACATGTTCGAGAGACCTCACACTCATTATCACAATCAACAGAAAATGCTGGAGGGACAGGTTCATAACCCAGAACCTGCCAGTGCTATGGAGTAGACTTCCCAAACATGTCAAGCAGAGCACCTCACGGGCTCTCTTCAAGAGAAGTCTTGATGAGTGGATGGGAAATAAAACATTCACCGCGGGGATTACTCCAGTGGCTCTACTCGACCGATGCACTAGGAACTAAGGTCAGGTGGCACGATGCCAGGGTAATCCTATGGGCTAGGCGTGTATAGGCTCCAGGGCCATTAGCCTAGTACACACCTAATGAACTTAATAAATTATATATATGGTTTCACTTCAGAAACTCAAATTACTGAAAACTCGAACTTCATATGGTCGAGTTTTCAAAAACTCGAAGGTCTGAATTGACATTAAAAAAAATGTTCAAAGACATCGTTTCTCTAGGGGGGCAAGCCCCCCCCCCCGCACACTCCATACTTAAATATACCATCTCCGTAATCGCAGTATACCGAGGAAAGAGGAAATCTCACGTTCTGTGCTTCTGTATACCGCACGTGATAGATTTCCCTTTTCCCCACTGTAGCGCGATCTCAGTGTGCTTGTGTGTGTGTGTGTGTGTGTGTGTATATATATATATATATATATATATATATATATATATATATATATATATGTATGTGTATATATATATATATATTTATATATATATATATATATATATATTATATATATATTATGTGTCTGTGTGCATATATATATATATATATATATATATATTATACATATATATATATTATATATTCCTCTTGAAGAGTGATAGTGAGGGGCTCTGTCTTATGTAGATCGGGACCCTGTTCCATATATATATATATATATATATATATATATATATATATATATACACACACACACACATATGCATATCTATCTAAGATATGTATATATGTATGAATATATATATATCTATATATATAATATATATATCTATATATATATGTATATATATATATATATATATATATATATATATATATATATATATATATGTATATATATATATATATATATATCTATATATAATAGGAAAGTAAAACGCCAGAGCATACACAGGAACACAAATGGCAGATGTTCTCCAATAAAAAGCACAGGTCCAGATATGTATGCCAAAAAATGTAGGTACGAAGTCTCCAAGAGTTAGTATAAAACTTCTTTATTGCACATAAAGTAAGCGCTTTCACCCGTAGGCTTCTTCAGACTATTACACTCCATATAAAAAACAGTTCCTTTATATAACAGGAAATCACTGCTGATAGGTCAAAAACTTTCCCACACTTTTTCAAATTCCCAGAGCATTTAAAGCTAAACATTCCCAATAAATAAAAAATGATTCAAAAAAGGAACTATACTACAATATATCTCTTAGGACCCTAAAAATACATACATTTGAATACATTATATATATATTCGATAAACAAGACAGTAATAAAATGTAATAAAAAACATTATATATATATATATATATATATATATATATATATATATATATATATATATGTAAAATAATTATAAAGGCTTAGTGATGTTTGGACTTGGGCAACTTTCTCTTACGTAAAATGGGCTGTAATTGAACCTTGTCATTGAGACCAGGGGACTTATCTGCTCTACAGCGAATGATCCATCTCAATTCGCATTCCTGTGTATAATTATCAATGTCCCCCCCTCTGACATTAGAAATTGTTCTGTGTATAACACAGAACTTAAAAGAATGGGAAATTCCCATACACATGACATGTTTAGCCAAGGCATTATGTTCGGAGCCTAGACGTATATGGTACACATGCTCTCTAATGCATTCCCTTAGTTGTCTACAAGTCTTTCCAATATAAAATGCTGTGCAAGATAAGCATCTAGCAAGATAGACCACATTGGAGCTCAAGCAGTTCATCTTGGTATGAAAGAAATACTCCTGCCCAGTAACAGGATGTACAAAACTCATATCAGTGCCAATATATTGACACTGATTGCAGTCATTACAAGGAGAGGTGTTATAATCACGGACATCAGGCATGCACTTACTGACCATTAAATTATGACACAACATGCGTTTTAGGTTACGCTTATTCTTATAAACAAACTTGGGTACAGGTCCTACGACGTCACTGACATCATTATCAAGTAGGAGGGTATCCCAGTGTTTTCCTATTACCTCTGTAACCTGCTTCACATCTTTAGTAAAGTATAAAGGTAACCTTAATTCACTAGTTTTAATAGTTTTAGTGTCATATTCGATCTCATCCCACTCAGAAAAGTAAGGACGTGCCCTTGATTGTCTGAGTTCATTCACTTCAACGACAGTCCTATCAATGTCACTTTCATTATAACATCTCTCAGTTAACCTATGCTTAAGCTCAGATAACTCCTGTGAGAAACCTTCATGTGTAGGATTGAGTCTAGAAGCTCTTATCATCTGGCCTTTTACTACATTGTCAAAAACATACTTAAGGTGCATACTGTGCCTGTATAACAAGGTGTTTCTATAACAAGCTTTCCTATGAACTGAAGTGTTCAAGAGC